>NW_028142120.1:0-185539 GCF_055691185.1 Crinia signifera
GGCCTGCTGATCAATGGCCAGCTCTCTGATTGGCTGCTGTGTTTGATTGACAGATTGAATCTGGCAGCTGATTGGCTGTCTACCCTAAAGTGCATTACACACCCCTTATGGTACCACTGGCTAAGACTCCACCTCAGCTCATTGATTAATTATAAATTTAGAACAAATGATGGATGAAAGCAGGCAGGCCGGCCATTTTTTTCACGCTCATTGGACTTGTTTAATGCAATGCACCTTTGTATATTCACATGCATTCGCTTCATGCTGTAACCACTGTGCATAAAAATTTGGAAACATGGCATACAGTGTATCATTTGCTGTCTAAGTCATGTTTCCCATATTTTCCATTGCAAGATACAAGCCGGTTTGAGTGTTTGGGGCACATTTTAGCTAAAATCATCCTACGGGGCCTAACTGCTTATGCTAAAGCCTGCCTATTTTGAATGGCGTAGTGGTCACTGCAACCTCCAAAAAAATCAGGACTTACTACCCCAATAACCTGCTAACTCACCCCTAAAATACTTACTTATTCACACTATTTTGTTCATTAGACTTGCTTCTAATTTGAAATGCCCATTTTTGTGGGGCCAGAAAGGTGCGTCTTTAAAAGGCGATTTCTACGATACCCCACTTTTGCGCGTCGGACCGCGACTTTTTCCGGAAACGCCGAAAAACCGCAATTTTCAGGAGAAACGAGACGTACATCCTCCCCCTCTGCCGCCCACCCACCCAACTGACAGCCAGCCAGCAGACAAGCACAGAGAGTTCCGTGGGTCTGTCTGTGATGTCATTAAGGGCCTGCTGATCAATGGCCAGCTCTCTGATTGGCTGCTGTGTTTGATTGACAGATTGAATCTGGCAGCTGATTGGCTGTCTACCCTAAAGTGCATTACACACCCCTGATGGTACCACTGGCTAAGACTCCACCTCAGCTCATTGATTAATTATAAATTTAGAACAAATGATGGATGAAAGCAGGCAGGCCGGCCATTTTTTTCACGCTCATTGGACTTGTTTAATGCAATGCACCTTTGTATATTCACATGCATTCGCTTCATGCTGTAACCACTGTGCATAAAAATTTGGAAACATGGCATATAGTGTATCATTTGCTGTCTAAGTCATGTTTCCCATATTTTCCAATGCAAGATACAAGCCGGTTTGAGTGTTTGGGGCACATTTTAGCTAAAATCATCCTACGGGGCCTAACTGCTTATGCTAAAGCCTGCCTATTTTGAATGGCGTAGTGGTCACTGCAACCTCCAAAAAAATCAGGACTTACTACCCCAATAACCTGCTAACTCACCCCTGAAATACTTACTTATTCACACTATTTTGTTCATTTGACTTGTTTCTAATTTGAAATGCCCATTTTTGTGGGGCCAGAAAGGTGCGTCTTTAAAAGGCGATTTCTACGATACCCCACTTTTGCGCGTTGGACCGCGACTTTTTCCGGAAACGCCGAAAAACCGCAATTTTCAGGAGAAACGAGACGTACATCCTCCCCCTCTGCCGCCCACCCACCCAACTGACAGCCAGCCAGCAGACAAGCACAGAGAGTTCCGTGGGTCTGTCTGTGATGTCATAAAGGGCCTGCTGATCAATGGCCAGCTCTCTGATTGGCTGCTGTGTTTGATTGACAGATTGAATCTGGCAGCTGATTGGCTGTCTACCCTAAAGTGCATTACACACCCCTGATGGTACCACTGGCTAAGACTCCACCTCAGCTCATTGATTAATTATAAATTTAGAACAAATGATGGATGAAAGCAGGCAGGCCGGCCGGCCATTTTTTTCACGCTCATTGGACTTGTTTAATGCAATGCACCTTTGTATATTCACATGCATTCGCTTCATGCTGTAACCACTGTGCATAAAAATTTGGAAACATGGCATACAGTGTATCATTTGCTGTCTAAGTCATGTTTCCCATATTTTCCATTGCAAGATACAAGCCGGTTTGAGTGTTTGGGGCACATTTTAGCTAAAATCATCCTACGGGGCCTAACTGCTTATGCTAAAGCCTGCCTATTTTGAATGGCGTAGTGGTCACTGCAACCTCCAAAAAAATCAGGACTTACTACCCCAATAACCTGCTAACTCACCCCTGAAATACTTACTTATTCACACTATTTTGTTCATTTGACTTGTTTCTAATTTGAAATGCCCATTTTTGTGGTGCCAGAAAGGTGCGTCTTTAAAAGGCGATTTCTACGATACCCCACTTTTGCGCGTCGGACCGCGACTTTTTCCGGAAACGCCGAAAAACCGCAATTTTCAGGAGAAACGAGACGTACATCCTCCCCCTCTGCCGCCCACCCACCCAACTGACAGCCAGCCAGCAGACAAGCACAGAGAGTTCTGTGGGTCTGTCTGTGATGTCATAAAGGGCCTGCTGATCAATGGCCAGCTCTCTGATTGGCTGCTGTGTTTGATTGACAGATTGAATCTGGCAGCTGATTGGCTGTCTACCCTAAAGTGCATTACACACCCCTGATGGTACCACTGGCTAAGACTCCACCTCAGCTCATTGATTAATTATAAATTTAGAACAAATGATGGATGAAAGCAGGCAGGCCGGCCGGCCATTTTTTTCACGCTCATTGGACTTGTTTAATGCAATGCACCTTTGTATATTCACATGCATTCGCTTCATGCTGTAACCACTGTGCATAAAAATTTGGAAACATGGCATACAGTGTATCATTTGCTGTCTAAGTCATGTTTCCCATATTTTCCATTGCAAGATACAAGCCGGTTTGAGTGTTTGGGGCACATTTTAGCTAAAATCATCCTACGGGGCCTAACTGCTTATGCTAAAGCCTGCCTATTTTGAATGGCGTAGTGGTCACTGCAACCTCCAAAAAAATCAGGACTTACTACCCCAATAACCTGCTAACTCACCCCTGAAATACTTACTTATTCACACTATTTTGTTCATTTGACTTGTTTCTAATTTGAAATGCCCATTTTTGTGGGGCCAGAAAGGTGCGTCTTTAAAAGGCGATTTCTACGATACCCCACTTTTGCGCGTTGGACCGCGACTTTTTCCGGAAACGCCGAAAAACCGCAATTTTCAGGAGAAACGAGACGTACATCCTCCCCCTCTGCCGCCCACCCACCCAACTGACAGCCAGCCAGCAGACAAGCACAGAGAGTTCCGTGGGTCTGTCTGTGATGTCATAAAGGGCCTGCTGATCAATGGCCAGCTCTCTGATTGGCTGCTGTGTTTGATTGACAGATTGAATCTGGCAGCTGATTGGCTGTCTACCCTAAAGTGCATTACACACCCCTGATGGTACCACTGGCTAAGACTCCACCTCAGCTCATTGATTAATTATAAATTTAGAACAAATGATGGATGAAAGCAGGCAGGCCGGCCGGCCATTTTTTTCACGCTCATTGGACTTGTTTAATGCAATGCACCTTTGTATATTCACATTCATTCGCTTCATGCTGTAACCACTGTGCATAAAAATTTGGAAACATGGCATACAGTGTATCATTTGCTGTCTAAGTCATGTTTCCCATATTTTCCATTGCAAGATACAAGCCGGTTTGAGTGTTTGGGGCACATTTTAGCTAAAATCATCCTACGGGGCCTAACTGCTTATGCTAAAGCCTGCCTATTTTGAATGGCGTAGTGGTCACTGCAACCTCCAAAAAAATCAGGACTTACTACCCCAATAACCTGCTAACTCACCCCTGAAATACTTACTTATTCACACTATTTTGTTCATTTGACTTGTTTCTAATTTGAAATGCCCATTTTTGTGGGGCCAGAAAGGTGCGTCTTTAAAAGGCGATTTCTACGATACCCCACTTTTGCGCGTTGGACCGCGACTTTTTCCGGAAACGCCGAAAAACCGCAATTTTCAGGAGAAACGAGACGTACATCCTCCCCCTCTGCCGCCCACCCACCCAACTGACAGCCAGCCAGCAGACAAGCACAGAGAGTTCCGTTGGTCTGTCTGTGATGTCATAAAGGGCCTGCTGATCAATGGCCAGCTCTCTGATTGGCTGCTGTGTTTGATTGACAGATTGAATCTGGCAGCTGATTGGCTGTCTACCCTAAAGTGCATTACACACCCCTGATGGTACCACTGGCTAAGACTCCACCTCAGCTCATTGATTAATTATAAATTTAGAACAAATGATGGATGAAAGCAGGCAGGCCGGCCGGCCATTTTTTTCACGCTCATTGGACTTGTTTAATGCAATGCACCTTTGTATATTCACATGCATTCGCTTCATGCTGTAACCACTGTGCATAAAAATTTGGAAACATGGCATACAGTGTATCATTTGCTGTCTAAGTCATGTTTCCCATATTTTCCATTGCAAGATACAAGCCGGTTTGAGTGTTTGGGGCACATTTTAGCTAAAATCATCCTACGGGGCCTAACTGCTTATGCTAAAGCCTGCCTATTTTGAATGGCGTAGTGGTCACTGCAACCTCCAAAAAAATTAGGACTTACTACCCCAATAACCTGCTAACTCACCCCTGAAATACTTACTTATTCACACTATTTTGTTCATTTGACTTGTTTCTAATTTGAAATGCCCATTTTTGTGGGGCCAGAAAGGTGCGTCTTTAAAAGGCGATTTCTACGATACCCCACTTTTGCGCGTCGGACCGCGACTTTTTCCGGAAACGCCGAAAAACCGCAATTTTCAGGAGAAACGAGACGTACATCCTCCCCCTCTGCCGCCCACCCACCCAACTGACAGCCAGCCAGCAGACAAGCACAGAGAGTTCCGTGGGTCTGTCTGTGATGTCATAAAGGGCCTGCTGATCAATGGCCAGCTCTCTGATTGGCTGCTGTGTTTGATTGACAGATTGAATCTGGCAGCTGATTGGCTGTCTACCCTAAAGTGCATTACACACCCCTGATGGTACCACTGGCTAAGACTCCACCTCAGCTCATTGATTAATTATAAATTTAGAACAAATGATGGATGAAAGCAGGCAGGCCGGCCGGCCATTTTTTTCACGCTCATTGGACTTGTTTAATGCAATGCACCTTTGTATATTCACATGCATTCGCTTCATGCTGTAACCACTGTGCATAAAAATTTGGAAACATGGCATACAGTGTATCATTTGCTGTCTAAGTCATGTTTCCCATATTTTCCATTGCAAGATACAAGCCGGTTTGAGTGTTTGGGGCACATTTTAGCTAAAATCATCCTACGGGGCCTAACTGCTTATGCTAAAGCCTGCCTATTTTGAATGGCGTAGTGGTCACTGCAACCTCCAAAAAAATCAGGACTTACTACCCCAATAACCTGCTAACTCACCCCTGAAATACTTACTTATTCACACTATTTTGTTCATTTGACTTGTTTCTAATTTGAAATGCCCATTTTTGTGGGGCCAGAAAGGTGCGTCTTTAAAAGGCGATTTCTACGATACCCCACTTTTGCGCGTCGGACCGCGACTTTTTCCGGAAACGCCGAAAAACCGCAATTTTCAGGAGAAACGAGACGTACATCCTCCCCCTCTGCCGCCCACCCACCCAACTGACAGCCAGCCAGCAGACAAGCACAGAGAGTTCCGTGGGTCTGTCTGTGATGTCATAAAGGGCCTGCTGATCAATGGCCAGCTCTCTGATTGGCTGCTGTGTTTGATTGACAGATTGAATCTGGCAGCTGATTGGCTGTCTACCCTAAAGTGCATTACACACCCCTGATGGTACCACTGGCTAAGACTCCACCTCAGCTCATTGATTAATTATAAATTTAGAACAAATGATGGATGAAAGCAGGCAGGCCGGCCATTTTTTTCACGCTCATTGGACTTGTTTAATGCAATGCACCTTTGTATATTCACATGCATTCGCTTCATGCTGTAACCACTGTGCATAAAAATTTGGAAACATGGCATACAGTGTATCATTTGCTGTCTAAGTCATGTATCCCATATTTTCCATTGCAAGATACAAGCCGGTTTGAGTGTTTGGGGCACATTTTAGCTAAAATCATCCTACGGGGCCTAACTGCTTATGCTAAAGCCTGCCTATTTTGAATGGCGTAGTGGTCACTGCAACCTCCAAAAAAATCAGGACTTACTACCCCAATAACCTGCTAACTCACCCCTGAAATACTTACTTATTCACACTATTTTGTTCATTTGACTTGTTTCTAATTTGAAATGCCCATTTTTGTGGGGCCAGAAAGGTGCGTCTTTAAAAGGCGATTTCTACGATACCCCACTTTTGCGCGTTGGGCCGCGACTTTTTCCGGAAACGCCGAAAAACCGCAATTTTCAGGAGAAACGAGACGTACATCCTCCCCCTCTGCCGCCCACCCACCCAACTGACAGCCAGCCAGCAGACAAGCACAGAGAGTTCCGTGGGTCTGTCTGTGATGTCATAAAGGGCCTGCTGATCAATGGCCAGCTCTCTGATTGGCTGCTGTGTTTGATTGACAGATTGAATCTGGCAGCTGATTGGCTGTCTACCCTAAAGTGCATTACACACCCCTGATGGTACCACTGGCTAAGACTCCACCTCAGCTCATTGATTAATTATAAATTTAGAACAAATGATGGATGAAAGCAGGCAGGCCGGCCGGCCATTTTTTTCACGCTCATTGGACTTGTTTAATGCAATGCACCTTTGTATATTCACATGCATTCGCTTCATGCTGTAACCACTGTGCATAAAAATTTGGAAACATGGCATACAGTGTATCATTTGCTGTCTAAGTCATGTTTCCCATATTTTCCATTGCAAGATACAAGCCGGTTTGAGTGTTTGGGGCACATTTTAGCTAAAATCATCCTACGGGGCCTAATTGCTTATGCTAAAGCCTGCCTATTTTGAATGGCGTAGTGGTCACTGCAACCTCCAAAAAAATCAGGACTTACTACCCCAATAACCTGCTAACTCACCCCTGAAATACTTACTTATTCACACTATTTTGTTCATTTGACTTGTTTCTAATTTGAAATGCCCATTTTTGTGGGGCCAGAAAGGTGCGTCTTTAAAAGGCGATTTCTACGATACCCCACTTTTGCGCGTCGGACCGCGACTTTTTCCGGAAACGCAGAAAAACCGCAATTTTCAGGAGAAACGAGACGTACATCCTCCCCCTCTGCCGCCCACCCACCCAACTGACAGCCAGCCAGCAGACAAGCACAGAGAGTTCAGTGGGTCTGTCTGTGATGTCATAAAGGGCCTGCTGATCAATGGCCAGCTCTCTGATTGGCTGCTGTGTTTGATTGACAGATTGAATCTGGCAGCTGATTGACTGTCTACCCTAAAGTGCATTACACACCCCTGATGGTACCACTGGCTAAGACTCCACCTCAGCTCATTGATTAATTATAAATTTAGAACAAATGATGGATGAAAGCAGGCAGGCCGGCCGGCCATTTTTTTCACGCTCATTGGACTTGTTTAATGCAATGCACCTTTGTATATTCACATGCATTCGCTTCATGCTGTAACCACTGTGCATAAAAATTTGGAAACATGGCATACAGTGTATCATTTGCTGTCTAAGTCATGTTTCCCATATTTTCCATTGCAAGATACAAGCCGGTTTGAGTGTTTGGGGCACATTTTAGCTAAAATCATCCTACGGGGCCTAACTGCTTATGCTAAAGCCTTCCTATTTTGAATGGCGTAGTGGTTACTGCAACCTCCAAAAAAATCAGGACTTACTACCCCAATAACCTGCTAACTCACCCCTGAAATACTTACTTATTCACACTATTTTGTTCATTTGACTTGTTTCTAATTTGAAATGCCCATTTTTGTGGGGCCAGAAAGGTGCGTCTTTAAAAGGCGATTTCTACGATACCCCACTTTTGCGCGTCGGACCGCGACTTTTTCCGAAAACGCCGAAAAACCGCAATTTTCAGGAGAAACGAGACGTACATCCTCCCCCTCTGCCGCCCACCCACCCAACTGACAGCCAGCCAGCAGACAAGCACAGAGAGTTCCGTGGGTCTGTCTGTGATGTCATAAAGGGCCTGCTGATCAATGGCCAGCTCTCTGATTGGCTGCTGTGTTTGATTGACAGATTGAATCTGGCAGCTGATTGGCTGTCTACCCTAAAGTGCATTACACACCCCTGATGGTACCACTGGCTAAGACTCCACCTCAGCTTATTGATTAATTATAAATTTAGAACAAATGATGGATGAAAGCAGGCAGGCCGGCCATTTTTTTCACGCTCATTGGACTTGTTTAATGCAATTCCCCATTTGTATATTCACATGCATTCGCTTCATGCTGTAACCACTGTGCATAAAAATTTGGAAACATGGCATACAGTGTATCATTTGCTGTATAAGTCATGTTTCCCATATTTTCCATTGCAAGATACAAGCCGGTTTGAGTATTTGGGGCACATTTTAGCTAAAATCATCCTACGGGGCCTAACTGCTTATGCTAAAGCCGGCCTATTTTGAATGGCGTAGTGGTCACTGCAACCTCCAAAAAAATCAGGACTTACTACCCCAATAACCTGCTAACTCACCCCTGAAATACTTACTTATTCACACTATTTTGTTCATTTGACTTGTTTCTAATTTGAAATGCCCATTTTCGTGGGACCAGAAAGGTGCGTCTTTAAAAGGCGATTTCTACGATACCCCACTTTTGCGCGTCGGACCGCGACTTTTTCCGGAAACGCAGAAAAACCGCAATTTTCAGGAGAAACGAGACGTACATCCTCCCCCTCTGCCGCCCACTCACCCAACTGACAGCCAGCCAGCAGACAAGCACAGAGAGTTCCGTGGGTCTGTCTGTGAGGTCATAAAGGGCCTGCTGATCAATGGCCAGCTCTCTGATTGGCTGCTGTGTTTGATTGACAGATTGAATCTGGCAGCTGATTGGCTGTCTACCCTAAAGTGCATTACACACCCTTGATGGTACCACTATCTAAGACTCCACCTCAGCTCATTGATTAATTATAAATTTAGAACAAATGATGGATGAAAGCAGGCAGGCCGGCCATTTTTTTCACGCTCATTGGACTTGTTTAATGCAATGCACCTTTGTATATTCACATGCATTCGCTTCATGCTGTAACCACTGTGCATAAAAATTTGGAAACATGGCATACAGTGTATCATTTGCTGTCTAAGTCATGTTTCCCATATTTTCCATTGCAAGATACAAGCCGGTTTGAGTGTTTGGGGCACATTTTAGCTAAAATCATCCTACGGGGCCTAACTGCTTATGCTAAAGCCTGCCTATTTTGAATGGCGTAGTGGTCACTGCAACCTCCAAAAAAATCAGGACTTACTACCCCAATAACCTGCTAACTCACCCCTGAAATACTTACTTATTCACACTATTTTGTTCATTTGACTTGTTTCTAATTTGAAATGCCCATTTTTGTGGGGCCAGAAAGGTGCGTCTTTAAAAGGCGTTTTCTACGATACCCCACTTTTGCGCGTCGGACCGCGACTTTTTCCGGAAACGCCGAAAAACCGCAATTTTCAGGAGAAACGAGACGTATATCCTCCCCCTCTGCCGCCCACCCACCCAACTGACAGCCAGCCAGCAGACAAGCACAGAGAGTTCCGTGGGTCTGTCTGTGATGTCATAAAGGGCCTGCTGATCAATGGCCAGCTCTCTGATTGGCTGCTGTGTTTGATTGACAGATTGAATCTGGCAGCTGATTGGCTGTCTACCCTAAAGTGCATTACACACCCCTGATGGTACCACTGGCTAAGACTCCACCTCAGCTCATTGATTAATTATAAATTTAGAACAAATGATGGATGAAAGCAGGCAGGCCGGCCATTTTTTTCACGCTCATTGGACTTGTTTAATGCAATGCACCTTTGTATATTCACATGCATTCGCTTCATGCTGTAACCACTGTGCATAAAAATTTGGAAACATGGCATACAGTGTATCATTTGCTGTCTAAGTCATGTTTCCCATATTTTCCATTGCAAGATACAAGCCGGTTTGAGTGTTTGGGGCACATTTTAGCTAAAATCATCCTACGGGGCCTAACTGCTTATGCTAAAGCCTGCCTATTTTGAATGGCGTAGTGGTCACTGCAACCTCCAAAAAAATCAGGACTTACTACCCCAATAACCTGCTAACTCACCCCTGAAATACTTACTTATTCACACTATTTTGTTCATTTGACTTGTTTCTAATTTGAAATGCCCATTTTTGTGGGGCCAGAAAGGTGCGTCTTTAAAAGGCGATTTCTACGATACCCCACTTTTGCGCGTCGGACCGCGACTTTTTCCGGAAACGCCGAAAAACCGCAATTTTTAGGAGAAACGAGACGTACATCCTCCCCCTCTGCCGCCCACCCACCCAACTGACAGCCAGCCAGCAGACAAGCACAGAGAGTTCCGTGGGTCTGTCTGTGATGTCATAAAGGGCCTGCTGATCAATGGCCAGCTCTCTGATTGGCTGCTGTGTTTGATTGACAGATTGAATCTGGCAGCTGATTGGCTGTCTACCCTAAAGTGCATTACACACCCTTGATGGTACCACTATCTAAGTCTCCACCTCAGCTCATTGATTAATTATAAATTTAGAACAAATGATGGATGAAAGCAGGCAGGCCGGCCATTTTTTTCACGCTCATTGGACTTGTTTAATGCAATGCACCTTTGTATATTCACATGCATTCGCTTCATGCTGTAACCACTGTGCATAAAAATTTGGAAACATGGCATACAGTGTATCATTTGCTGTCTAAGTCATGTTTCCCATATTTTCCATTGCAAGATACAAGCCGGTTTGAGTGTTTGGGGCACATTTTAGCTAAAATCATCCTACGGGGCCTAACTGCTTATGCTAAAGCCTGCCTATTTTGAATGGCGTAGTGGTCACTGCAACCTCCAAAAAAATCAGGACTTACTACCCCAATAACCTGCTAACTCACCCCTGAAATACTTACTTATTCACACTATTTTGTTCATTTGACTTGTTTCTAATTTGAAATGCCCATATTTGTGGGGCCAGAAAGGTGCGTCTTTAAAAGGCGATTTCTACGATACCCCACTTTTGCGCGTCGGACCGCGACTTTTTCCGGAAACGCTGAAAAACCGCAATTTTCAGGAGAAACGAGACGTACATCCTCCCCCTCTGCCGCCCACCCACCCAACTGACAGCCATCCAGCAGACAAGCACAGAGAGTTCCGTGGGTCTGTCTGTGATGTCATAAAGGGCCTGCTGATCAATGGCCAGCTCTCTGATTGGCTGCTGTGTTTGATTGACAGATTGAATCTGGCAGCTGATTGGCTGTCTACCCTAAAGTGCATTACACACCCCTGATGGTACCACTGGCTAAGACTCCACCTCAGCTCATTGATTAATTATAAATTTAGAACAAATGATGGATGAAAGCAGGCAGGCCGGCCGGCCATTTTTTTCACGCTCATTGGACTTGTTTAATGCAATGCACCTGTGTATATTCACATGCATTCGCTTCATGCTGTAACCACTGTGCATAAAAAATTGGAAACATGGCATACAGTGTATCATTTGCTGTCTAAGTCATGTTTCCCATATTTTCCATTGCAAGATACAAGCCGGTTTGAGTGTTTGGGGCACATTTTAGCTAAAATCATCCTACGGGGCCTAACTGCTTATGCTAAAGCCTGCCTATTTTGAATGGCGTAGTGGTCACTGCAACCTCCAAAAAAATCAGGACTTACTACCCCAATAACCTGCTAACTCACCCCTGAAATACTTACTTATTCACAATATTTTGTTCATTTGACTTGTTTCTAATTTGAAATGCCCATTTTTGTGGGGCCAGAAAGGTGCGTCTTTAAAAGGCGATTTCTACGATACCCCACTTTTGCGCGTCGGACCGCGACTTTTTCCGGAAACGCCGAAAAACCGCAATTTTTGGGAGAAACGAGACGTACATCCTCCCCCTCTGCCGCCCACCCACCCAACTGACAGCCAGCCAGCAGACAAGCACAGAGAGTTCCGTGGGTCTGTCTGTGATGTCATAAAGGGCCTGCTGATCAATGGCCAGCTCTGATTGGCTGCTGTGTTTGATTGACAGATTGAATCTGGCAGCTGATTGGCTGTCTACCCTAAAGTGCATTACACACCCCTGATGGTACCACTGGCTAAGACTCCACCTCAGCTCATTGATTAATTATAAATTTAGAACAAATGATGGATGAAAGCAGGCAGGCCGGCCATTTTTTTCACGCTCATTGGACTTGTTTAATGCAATGCACCTTTGAATATTCACATGCATTCGCTTCATGCTGTAACCACTGTGCATAAAAATTTGGAAACATGGCATACAGTGTATCATTTGCTGTCTAAGTCATGTTTCCCATATTTTCCATTGCAAGATACAAGCCGGTTTGAGTATTTTGGGCACATTTTAGCTAAAATCATCCTACGGGGCCTAACTGCTTATGCTAAAGCCGGCCTATTTTGAATGGCGTAGTGGTCACTGCAACCTCCAAGAAAATCAGGACTTACTACCCCAATAACCTGCTAACTCACCCCTGAAATACTTACTTATTTACACTATTTTGTTCATTTGACTTGTTTCTAATTTGAAATGCCCATTTTCGTGGGACCAGAAAGGTGCGTCTTTAAAAGGCGATTTCTACGATACCCCACTTTTGCGCGTCGGACCGCGACTTTTTCCGGAAACGCCGAAAAACCGCAATTTTCAGGAGAAACGAGACGTACATCCTCCCCCTCTGCCGCCCACCCACCCAACTGACAGCCAGCCAGCAGACAAGCACAGAGAGTTCCGTGGGTCTGTCTGTGATGTCATAAAGGGCCTGCTGATCAATGGCCAGCTCTCTGATTGGCTGCTGTGTTTGATTGACAGATTGAATCTGGCAGCTGATTGGCTGTCTACCCTAAAGTGCATTACACACCCCTGATGGTACCACTGGCTAAGACTCCACCTCAGCTCATTGATTAATTATAAATTTAGAACAAATGATGGATGAAAGCAGGCAGGCCGGCCATTTTTTTCACGCTCATTGGACTTGTTTAATGCAATGCACCTTTGTATATTCACATGCATTCGCTTTATGCTGTAACCACTGTGCATAAAAATTTGGAAACATGGCATACAGTGTATCATTTGCTGTCTAAGTCATGTTTCCCATATTTTCCATTGCAAGATACAAGCCGGTTTGAGTGTTTGGGGCACATTTTAGCTAAAATCATCCTACGGGGCCTAACTGCTTATGCTAAAGCCTGCCTATTTTGAATGGCGTAGTGGTCACTGCAACCTCCAAAAAAATCAGGACTTACTACCCCAATAACCTGCTAACTCACCCCTGAAATACTTACTTATTCACACTATTTTGTTCATTTGACTTGTTTCTAATTTGAAATGCCCATTTTTGTGGGGCCAGAAAGGTGCGTCTTTAAAAGGCGATTTCTACGATACCCCACTTTTGCGCGTCGGACCGCGACTTTTTCCGGAAACGCCGAAAAACCGCAATTTTCAGGAGAAACGAGACGTACATCCTCCCCCTCTGCCGCCCACCCACCCAACTGACAGCCAGCCAGCAGACAAGCACAGAAAGTTCCGTGGGTCTGTCTGTGATGTCATAAAGGGCCTGCTGATCAATGGCCAGCTCTCTGATTGGCTGCTGTGTTTGATTGACAGATTGAATCTGGCAGCTGATTGGCTGTCTACCCTAAAGTGCATTACACACCCCTGATGGTACCACTGGCTAAGACTCCACCTCAGCTCATTGATTAATTATAAATTTAGAACAAATGATGGATGAAAGCAGGCAGGCCGGCCATTTTTTTCACGCTCATTGGACTTGTTTAATGCAATGCACCTTTGTATATTCACATGCATTCGCTTCATGCTGTAACCACTGTGCATAAAAATTTGGAAACATGGCATACAGTGTATCATTTGCTGTCTAAGTCATGTTTCCCATATTTTCCATTGCAAGATACAAGCCGGTTTGAGTGTTTGGGGCACATTTTAGCTAAAATCATCCTACGGGGCCTAACTGCTTATGCTAAAGCCTGCCTATTTTGAATGGCGTAGTGGTCACTGCAACCTCCAAAAAAATCAGGACTTACTACCCCAATAACCTGCTTACTCACCCCTGAAATACTTACTTATTCACACTATTTTGTTCATTTGACTTGTTTCTAATTTGAAATGCCCATTTTTGTGGGGCCAGAAAGGTGCGTCTTTAAAAGGCGATTTCTACGATACCCCAATTTTGCACGTCGGACCGCGACTTTTTCCGGAAACGCTGAAAAACCGCAATTTTCAGGAGAAACGAGACGTACATCCTCCCCCTCTGCCGCCCACCCACCCAACTGACAGCCAGCCAGCAGACAAGCACAGAGAGTTCCGTGGGTCTGTCTGTGATGTCATAAAGGGCCTGCTGATCAATGGCCAGCTCTCTGATTGGCTGCTGTGTTTGATTGACAGATTGAATCTGGCAGCTGATTGGCTGTCTACCCTAAAGTGCATTACACACCCCTGATGGTACCACTGGCTAAGACTCCACCTCAGCTCATTGATTAATTATAAATTTAGAACAAATGATGGATGAAAGCAGGCAGGCCGGCCATTTTTTTCACGCTCATTGGACTTGTTTAATGCAATGCACCTTTGAATATTCACATGCATTCGCTTCATGCTGTAACCACTGTGCATAAAAATTTGGAAACATGGCATACAGTGTATCATTTGCTGTCTAAGTCATGTTTCCCATATTTTCCATTGCAAGATACAAGCCGGTTTGAGTATTTGGGGCACATTTTAGCTAAAATCATCCTACGGGGCCTAACTGCTTATGCTAAAGCCGGCCTATTTTGAATGGCGTAGTGGTCACTGCAACCTCCAAAAAAATCAGGACTTACTACCCCAATAACCTGCTAACTCACCCCTGAAATACTTACTTATTCACACTATTTTGTTCATTTGACTTGTTTCTAATTTGAAATGCCCATTTTCGTGGGACCAGAAAGGTGCGTCTTTAAAAGGCGATTTCTACGATACCCCACTTTTGCGCGTCGGACCGCGACTTTTTCCGGAAACGCAGAAAAACCGCAATTTTCAGGAGAAACGAGACGTACATCCTCCCCCTCTGCCGCCCACTCACCCAACTGACAGCCAGCCAGCAGACAAGCACAGAGAGTTCCGTGGGTCTGTCTGTGATGTCATAAAGGGCCTGCTGATCAATGGCCAGCTCTCTGATTGGCTGCTGTGTTTGATTGACAGATTGAATCTGGCAGCTGATTGGCTGTCTACCCTAAAGTGCATTACACACCCTTGATGGTACCACTATCTAAGACTCCACCTCAGCTCATTGATTAATTATAAATTTAGAACAAATGATGGATGAAAGCAGGCAGGCCGGCCATTTTTTTCACGCTCATTGGACTTGTTTAACCCCTTCCCGACATTTGACGTACATTTACGTCATGGTCGGGAAGCACTTCCCGACACATGGCGTAAATGTACGTCATGGATTTAAACTGTCACCGCGTCTATAGACGCGGTGACAGTTTCAACATGTCTGCTGTCCCTGACAGCAGACATGTCCGTGCATGCCCCGGGGGGGCTGCGATGCCGCCCCCCCGTCGGCGATCGCTGTGATTGGCTGTTCAGTGTGAACAGCCATTCACAGCGTTTTCCTGTGTCACCGGCGAATAACGTTCGCCGGTGACACGGGATCAGAGGTGATTGGTGCTGTAAAGTACAGCACCAATCACCGCGGGGTGTTTGGGTGACACTGGTGTCACCCCACCTCACCCCGCCCGCCCCCAAAGGCCGTGATTGGTCCGTCGGACCGACGGACCAATCACAGCCAAGGAGGGAGATTTAAACTAACGGTGACTGCACTGCAGACGCCATTCCGGTCTGGAAAGCGTGCAGTGCGGTCACCGTACCCCCCTGCCGCCATACTGACCAGAAATACTTGCTGCAATACTTACCTGATCGCTGCTGATTGCTTCCTGGATCCTGTGCAATAATTGTGCCATACTGTGATATTGTGCTGCTGCACTGTATTAGTATTAGCTAGATAGATAGAGAGATAGATAGAGATAGATAGAGAGAGATAGATAGAGATAGATAGAGAGAGATAGAGAGAGATAGAGAGAGAGAGATAGAGAGAGATAGATAGAGAGAGATAGAGAGAGAGATAGTGTCAGAGAGTGCTATATTTTGTGCTGCTGCAGTGTGATATAGTTATAGATAGAGAGAGAGAGATAGAGAGAGAGAGATAGAGAGAGAGGCCTACTGACAGAGTGCTATATTTTGTGCTGCTGCAGTGTGATAGTTATAGAGAGATAGAGAGAGATAGAGAGAGAGAGATAGAGAGAGATAGAGAGAGATAGTGACAGATTGTGCTATATATTTTTTATATAACTGACTGCTGCCCCCTCCTTTTGTGCTGATCAGTATAAATTAACTGATCAGTAACTTTTTGGGGGCGCAGGTTTTTTTTTATATATAGATATACCTGTGAGTGCTGCTGCTGCAGTGTCATAGAGTGTTAGATAGTGTTAGATAGTGAGAGATAGAGAGATAGAGAGAGATAGTGATAGAGAGTGCTAAATTTTGTGTCTGCTGTCCCCGCCTTTTGTGCTGATCACTATATCTGAGGTGATCAGCAACTTTTTTGGGGGTACAGAGGTTTTTTTTTTTTTATATATACCTGTCAGTTGCACCAAAGGTTGTGCACCTGCTGCACCTCACTGGTAATCAGTGTCGCATCACTGATCACCTTTTTTTTTTGTGTGTGTGCTGTGGGGTATTTTTTTAATTTTTTTTTTTACACACACTGTGATTTTGTGGGTGTCCTGTGGCCGCTGTGCGCTGATCAGTGACGTACATCACTGATCATCTCTTTCGGCACAGGGTTGATCTATTTTTTTTTTTTTTTGATCAAATTCCTGTTGCCTTTGAGCGCTGTTCAGTGACAGACGTTACTGACCAACATCTGTGCTCAATTTTTGGCGCAGGACCTTTTTTTTTTTTAACCCCATCCTTTTTTTTTTTTTTAACCCCTTCATTTTTTTTTTTTTTTAACCCCTTCATTTTTTTTTTTTTTATTGGTATAAAGCATTTTTTTTTTTTTCTGCACCACATACACACTACACACTACATACCCCCCGGATTGAAATAAAGTTTGTGCCCCCCCCTACACTATACACGTGTTGAAACATTTCACTACCGGTAACACAAAAATAAAAATGGCATCCCAAATGTCCTCCCAAATGTCCTCCCAAATGTCCTCCCAATCATCCAGGAGAATGTATTCAGTGGAGGAGGCATATGCCATGCTTGCTTCTGACTCTGACACAGGCAGTGATGCAAGCGGGGAATTTGAAGGATTTGCCTTAAGCTCCTCTTCCTCCTCTGCTGATGAGGGACCCCCTCAAAGACGCCCCCGTAGATCAGCTGAGATTCCCCCCCCAATAATTGATCTAGTATGGACCCCACCAGCAGACAATTTTGAGCCCCAGGTTCCTGAGTTTTTGGGCATGCCAGGAATCCAATTTGATTCCACAGGTCTCAGAGAAATTGACTTTTTCAAATTATTTTTCTCTGATGATTTTATAAATTTAATGGTGGACCAAACTAATTTATATGCCCAGCAGTTTATTGCTCAAAACCCCACGTCATCATTTGCTAGGTGGACCCCTGTAGATGCAGTAGAGATGATGACGTTTTGGGGTCTGGTGTTTCATATGGGCATAGTAAAAAAGCCAGAAATTAGGCAATATTGGAGTACAGATGTTCTGTACAGTACTCCATTTTACCGTATGGCCATGCCCCGGACTCGATTTGAGACAATTCTTAAATTCATACATTACACCGATAATGCACAGTGCCCACCCAGAGATGATCCCACCTTTGACCGGCTATTCAAAGTCAGGCCGGTCATTGATCATTTCAGTGCCAAATTTGAAGAGGTGTACATCCCTGAAAAATTTATTTGTATCGACGAGTCCCTTATACATTTTAAAGGAAGGGTTAAATTCCGCCAGTACCTTCCCAGTAAGAGGGCAAGGTATGGCATAAAAATGTATAAGCTGTGTGAAAGCACCTCAGGGTACACCCACAGGTTTAGGGTTTATGAAGGGAAGGATTCAAGAATTCAACCGCCAGAATGCCCCCCCTCCCTCGTAGGTGTTAGTGGGAAAATTGTCTGGGATTTAGTGCACCCCTTCCTGGATAAAGGTTATCACCTCTATGTGGATAACTTTTACACTAGCATCCCCCTGTTTAAGGCCCTTGGTTCAAGAGGTACAGCAGCTTGCGGTACTGTGCGCAAGAACCAAAGAGGCCTCCCAAAAACGCACATTGCCCAAGTAATGAGAAGGGGTGAAAGCAGGGGAATATGCACCGAAAATATGTTGTTGGTCAAATATAAGGACAAGAGGGATGTCCTTATACTGACAACAATTCACGGAGACAGTACCACCTCCGTCCCTGTACGAGGTACCAGTACCCACACCTCAAAACCTAATTGTATCCTGGATTACAATAGGTACATGGGCGGAGTGGATCTTTCAGATCAGGTACTGAAGCCGTACAGTGCCCTGCGGAAAACAAAAATCTGGTACAAGAAGGTGGCCGTGTATATCATCCAGATGGCACTGTATAACGCTTACGTGCTATTCCGTTCTACCGGCCAGAGGGGGACATTTATGCACTTTCAAGAGGAAGTCATAAAGGGCCTAATATTTGGGAACCAGCAGGCAGAGGGCCCCAGTACTTCTAGTACTGGCCCCCGTATTGTACCAGGGCAGCATTTTCCTGATGAAATCCCCTCCACTGGAAAAAAGGGCAGGACACAAAAAAGGTGCAAAGTTTGCTATAAAAAGGGAATAAGAAAGCAAACTATTTTCCAGTGTGACACTTGCCCCGACAAACCCGGCCTATGTATAAAGGAGTGTTTTAAATTATACCACACATCTATGGAATATTAGGTTCATAATTTCACCGTGCTTCGGGGGTCTTGCTAATGCCACATAGCACCCACCATTCATTCCACCAGAATCTGAGCCGCAAAATCCAAAAATCACTCCTTCCCTTCTGAGTCCTGCCATGCACCCAACTGGTATTTTTTGGTCACATGTGAGGCATTGCCGTACTCGGGAGATATTGGGGCACAGATTTTGGGGTGCTTTTTCTCCTTCATACCTTCTGAAAATGAAAAATTTTGAGCCAGAACTGCATTTTTGTGTAAAAAATGTAATTTTTCTTTTTCACTGCCCACTTGTATCAAAATTGGTGAAACCCCTGGGGGTTTTAAATGTACACTATACCCCTAGATGAATTCCCTGAGGGGTGTAGTTTTCAAAATGGGGTGACTTGTGGGGGGGTTCCACTGTATTGGTGCTTGGGGGGTCTTGCTAATGCGACATAGCACCCACCAAAATTCCACCAGAATTTGTGCTGCAAACTCCAAATATCACTCCTTCCCTTCTGAGTCCTGCCACTTTTTGGTCACACATGAGGCATTGCCGTACTCGGGAGAAATTGGGGCACAGATTTTGGGGTGCTTTGTCTCCTTCATTCCTTGTGAAAATGAAATATTTTGAGCCAGAACTGCATTTTTGTGTAAAAAAATGTAATTTTTCATTTTCACTGCCCACTTGTATCAAAATTGGTGAAACCCCTGGGGGTTTGAAATGTACACTATACCCCTAGATGAATTCCCTGAGGGGTGTAGTTTGCAAAATGGGGTGACTTGTGGGGGGGTTCCACTGTATTGGTGCAACATAGCACCCACCATTCATTCCACCAGAATCTGTGCTGCAAAATCCAAAAATCACTCCTTCCCTTCTGAGTCCTGCCATGCACCCAACTGGTATTTTTTGGTCACATGTGAGGCATTGCCGTACTCGGGAGAAATTGGGGCACAGATTTTGGGGTGCTTTTTCTCCTTCATACCTTCTGAAAATGAAAAATTTTGAGCCAGAACTGCATTTTTGTGTAAAAAATGTAATTTTTCTTTTTCACTGCCCACTTGTATCAAAATTGGTGAAACCCCTGGGGGTTTTAAATGTACACTATACCCCTAGATGAATTCCCTGAGGGGTGTAGTTTGCAAAATGGGGTCACTTGTGGGGGGGTTCTACTGTATTGGTGCTTGGGGGGTCTTGCTAATGCGACATAGCACCCACCAAAATTCCACCAGAATCTGAGCTGCAAAATCCAAAAATCACTCCTTCCCTTTTGAGTCCTGCCATGCACCCAACTGGTATTTTTTGGTCACATGTGAGGCATTGCCGTACTCGGGAGAAATTGGGGCACAGATTTTGGGGTGCTTTTTCTCCTTCATATCTTCTGAAAATGAAAAATTTTGAGCCAGAACTGCATTTTTGTGTAAAAAATGTAATTTTTCATGTTCACTGCCCACTTGTATCAAAATTGGTGAAACCCCTGGGGGTTTGAAATGTACACTATACCCCTAGATGAATTCCCTGAGGGGTGTAGTTTGCAAAATGGGGTGACTTGTGGGGGGGTTCCACTGTATTGGTGCTTGGGGGGTCTTGCTAATGCGACATAGCACCCACCAAAATTCCACCAGAATCTGAGCCACAAAATCCAAAAATCACTCCTTCCGTTCTGAGTCCTGCCATGCACCCAACTGGTATTTTTTGGTCACATGTGAGGCATTGCCGTACTCGGAAGAAATTGGGGCACATATTTTGGGGTGCTTTTTCTCCTTCATACCTTCTGAAAATGAAAAATTGTGAGCCAGAACTGCATTTTTGTGTAAAAAAATGTAATTTTTCATTTTCACTGCCCACTTGTATCAAAATTGGTGAAACCCCTGGGGGTTTGAAATGTACACTATACCCCTAGATGAATTCCCTGAGGGGTGTACTTTGCAAAATGGGGTGACTTGTGGGGGGGTTCCACTGTATTGGTGCAACATAGCACCCACCATTCATTCCACCAGAATGTGTGCTGCAAAATCCAAAAATCACTCCTTCCGTTCTGAGTCCTGCCATGCACCCAACTGGTATTTTTTGGTCACATGTGAGGCATTGCCGTACTCGGGAGATATTGGGGCACAGATTTTGGGGTGCTTTTTCTCCTTCATACCTTCTGAAAATGAAAAATTTTGAGCCAGAACTGCATTTTTGTGTAAAAAAATGTAATTTTTCATTTTCACTGCCCACTTGTATCAAAATTGGTGAAACCCCTGGGGGTTTGAAATGTACACTATACCCCTAGATGAATTCCCTGAGGGGTGTAGTTTTCAAAATGGGGTGACTTGTGGGGGGGTTCCACTGTATTGGTGCTTGGGGGGTCTTGCTAATGCGACATAGCACCCACCAAAATTCCACCAGAATCTGAGCTGCAAAATCCAAAAATCACTCCTTCCCTTCTGAGTCCTGCCATGCACCCAACTGGTATTTTTTGGTCACATGTGAGGCATTGCCGTACTCGGGAGAAATTGGGGCACAGATTTTGGGGTGCTTTTTCTCCTTCATACCTTCTGAAAATGAAAAATTTTGAGCCAGAACTGCATTTTTGTGTAAAAAATGTAATTTTTCTTTTTCACTGCCCACTTGTATCAAAATTGGTGAAACCCCTGGGGGTTTGAAATGTACACTATACCCCTAGATGAATTCCCTGAGGGGTGTAGTTTTCAAAATGGGGTGACTTGTGGGGGGGTTCCACTGTATTGGTGCTTGGGGGGTCTTGCTAATGCGACATAGCACCCACCAAAATTCCACCAGAATCTGAGCCGCAAAATCCAAAAATCACTCCTTCCCTTCTGAGTCCTGCCATGCACCCAACTGGTATTTTTTGGTCACATGTGAGGCATTGCCGTACTCGGGAGAAATTGGGGCACAGATTTTGGGGTGATTTTTCTCCTTCATACCTTCTGAAAATGAAAAATTGTGAGCCAGAACTGCATTTTTGTGTAAAAAAATGTAATTTTTCATTTTCACTGCCCACTTGTATCAAAATTGGTGAAACCCCTGGGGGTTTGAAATGTACACTATACCCCTAGATGAATTCCCTGAGGGGTGTACTTTGCAAAATGGGGTGACTTGTGGGGGGGTTCCACTGTATTGGTGCAACATAGCACCCACCATTCATTCCACCAGAATCTGAGCTGCAAAATCCAAAAATCACTCCTTCCCTTCTGAGTCCTGCCATGCACCCAACTGGTATTTTTTGGTCACATGTGAGGCATTGCCGTACTCGGGAGAAATTGGGGCACAGATTTTGGGGTGATTTTTCTCCTTCATACCTTCTGAAAATGAAAAATTTTGAGCCAGAACTGCATTTTTGTGTAAAAAAATGTAATTTTTCATTTTCACTGCCCACTTGTATCAAAATTGGTGAAACCCCTGGGGGTTTGAAATGTACACTATACCCCTAGATGAATTCCCTGAGGGGTGTAGTTTGCAAAATGGGGTGACTTGTGGGGGGGTTCCACTGTATTGGTGCTTGGGGGGTCTTGCTAATGCGACATAGCACCCACCAAAATTCCACCAGAATCTGAGCTGCAAAATCCAAAAATCACTCCTTCCCTTTTGAGTCCTGCCATGCACCCAACTGGTATTTTTTGGTCACATGTGAGGCATTGCTGTACTCGGGAGAAATTGGGGCACAGATTTTGGGGTGCTTTTTCTCCTTCATACCTTCTGAAAATGACAAATTTGGAGCCAGAACTGCATTTTTGTGTAAAAAAAATAATTTTTCATTTTCACTGCCCAGTTGTACCACAATTGGTGAAACCCCTGCGGGTTTGAAATGTACACTATACCCCTAGCTGAATTCCCTGAGGGGTGTAGTTTGCAAAATGGGGTCACTTGTGGGGGGGTTCCTAACTTTTAGCATGTTATGGTGCCTAGAAACCTACATGGTGCCTAAAAAATAATCTCATAAAAAGGAGGCTCCAAAATCAAGTAGGTGCTCCTTCTATTATGAAGCCTGTGGTTTGGTCACCGTGCACACTAGGGCCACATATAGGATATTTATGAAAACAAAAGAATTGGGGGAATCAATTTTTAGTCACATTTCTCTAGTAAAATGTACTGTGTTCCTTATAAAAATGTATTAAAATTGCAAATCTGCAAAAAAAAAGAAATTTTGAAATTTCACCTACACTTTGTTTTAATTCCTGTGAAACACCTAAAGGGTTAACAAACTTCCAAAATGCTGTTTTGAATACTGTGAGGGGTGCAGTTTTTGAAATGGCATCATTTATGGGGGTGTCTCACATACAAGTCCCTCAAAGTCACATCAGAACTGAACTGGTCCCTAAAAAAATCAGTGTTTGAAATTTTCTTGAAAATTTGAGAATTTGCTATTCATATTGTAAGCCTCCTAGTGTCCCAAAAAATTAAAAGGAAGTTGAAATAATGATGTCAACATAAAGTAGACATATGGTCTATGTTAGTTATTCACTATTTTGAGTGGTAAGATTATTTGTCTCACAAGCAGAAAATTTAACATTTTGCAAATCGCTAAATTTTCCATTTTTTCACGATATTTTGGTATTTTTCACAAAAAAACACAGACTGTATCGACGAAAATTTACCACTAACTTGAAGTACAATGTGTCACGAAAAAACAATCTCAAAATCACTGGGATAAGTAAAAGCAAAAAAAAGTTATCCCCACTTAAGTGAGACATGTCAGAATTGAAAAAAAGGGCTCTGTCAGGAAGGCAAAAACAGGCTCTGTCAGGAAGGGGTTAATGCAATGCACCTTTGTATATTCACATGCATTCGCTTCATGCTGTAACCACTGTGCATAAAAATTTGGAAACATGGCATACAGTGTATCATTTGCTGTCTAAGTCATGTTTCCCATATTTTCCATTGCAAGATACAAGCCGGTTTGAGTGTTTGGGGCACATTTTAGCTAAAATCATCCTACGGGGCCTAACTGCTTATGCTAAAGCCTGCCTATTTTGAATGGCGTAGTGGTCACTGCAACCTCCAAAAAAATCAGGACTTACTACCCCAATAACCTGCTAACTCACCCCTGAAATACTTACTTATTCACACTATTTTGTTCATTTGACTTGTTTCTAATTTGAAATGCCCATTTTTGTGGGGCCAGAAAGGTGCGTCTTTAAAAGGCGTTTTCTACGATACCCCACTTTTGCGCGTCGGACCGCGACTTTTTCCGGAAACGCCGAAAAACCGCAATTTTCAGGAGAAACGAGACGTATATCCTCCCCCTCTGCCGCCCACCCACCCAACTGACAGCCAGCCAGCAGACAAGCACAGAGAGTTCCGTGGGTCTGTCTGTGATGTCATAAAGGGCCTGCTGATCAATGGCCAGCTCTCTGATTGGCTGCTGTGTTTGATTGACAGATTGAATCTGGCAGCTGATTGGCTGTCTACCCTAAAGTGCATTACACACCCCTGATGGTACCACTGGCTAAGACTCCACCTCAGCTCATTGATTAATTATAAATTTAGAACAAATGATGGATGAAAGCAGGCAGGCCGGCCATTTTTTTCACGCTCATTGGACTTGTTTAATGCAATGCACCTTTGTATATTCACATGCATTCGCTTCATGCTGTAACCACTGTGCATAAAAATTTGGAAACATGGCATACAGTGTATCATTTGCTGTCTAAGTCATGTTTCCCATATTTTCCATTGCAAGATACAAGCCGGTTTGAGTGTTTGGGGCACATTTTAGCTAAAATCATCCTACGGGGCCTAACTGCTTATGCTAAAGCCTGCCTATTTTGAATGGCGTAGTGGTCACTGCAACCTCCAAAAAAATCAGGACTTACTACCCCAATAACCTGCTAACTCACCCCTGAAATACTTACTTATTCACACTATTTTGTTCATTTGACTTGTTTCTAATTTGAAATGCCCATTTTTGTGGGGCCAGAAAGGTGCGTCTTTAAAAGGCGATTTCTACGATACCCCACTTTTGCGCGTCGGACCGCGACTTTTTCCGGAAACGCCGAAAAACCGCAATTTTTAGGAGAAACGAGACGTACATCCTCCCCCTCTGCCGCCCACCCACCCAACTGACAGCCAGCCAGCAGACAAGCACAGAGAGTTCCGTGGGTCTGTCTGTGATGTCATAAAGGGCCTGCTGATCAATGGCCAGCTCTCTGATTGGCTGCTGTGTTTGATTGACAGATTGAATCTGGCAGCTGATTGGCTGTCTACCCTAAAGTGCATTACACACCCTTGATGGTACCACTATCTAAGTCTCCACCTCAGCTCATTGATTAATTATAAATTTAGAACAAATGATGGATGAAAGCAGGCAGGCCGGCCATTTTTTTCACGCTCATTGGACTTGTTTAATGCAATGCACCTTTGTATATTCACATGCATTCGCTTCATGCTGTAACCACTGTGCATAAAAATTTGGAAACATGGCATACAGTGTATCATTTGCTGTCTAAGTCATGTTTCCCATATTTTCCATTGCAAGATACAAGCCGGTTTGAGTGTTTGGGGCACATTTTAGCTAAAATCATCCTACGGGGCCTAACTGCTTATGCTAAAGCCTGCCTATTTTGAATGGCGTAGTGGTCACTGCAACCTCCAAAAAAATCAGGACTTACTACCCCAATAACCTGCTAACTCACCCCTGAAATACTTACTTATTCACACTATTTTGTTCATTTGACTTGTTTCTAATTTGAAATGCCCATATTTGTGGGGCCAGAAAGGTGCGTCTTTAAAAGGCGATTTCTACGATACCCCACTTTTGCGCGTCGGACCGCGACTTTTTCCGGAAACGCTGAAAAACCGCAATTTTCAGGAGAAACGAGACGTACATCCTCCCCCTCTGCCGCCCACCCACCCAACTGACAGCCATCCAGCAGACAAGCACAGAGAGTTCCGTGGGTCTGTCTGTGATGTCATAAAGGGCCTGCTGATCAATGGCCAGCTCTCTGATTGGCTGCTGTGTTTGATTGACAGATTGAATCTGGCAGCTGATTGGCTGTCTACCCTAAAGTGCATTACACACCCCTGATGGTACCACTGGCTAAGACTCCACCTCAGCTCATTGATTAATTATAAATTTAGAACAAATGATGGATGAAAGCAGGCAGGCCGGCCGGCCATTTTTTTCACGCTCATTGGACTTGTTTAATGCAATGCACCTGTGTATATTCACATGCATTCGCTTCATGCTGTAACCACTGTGCATAAAAAATTGGAAACATGGCATACAGTGTATCATTTGCTGTCTAAGTCATGTTTCCCATATTTTCCATTGCAAGATACAAGCCGGTTTGAGTGTTTGGGGCACATTTTAGCTAAAATCATCCTACGGGGCCTAACTGCTTATGCTAAAGCCTGCCTATTTTGAATGGCGTAGTGGTCACTGCAACCTCCAAAAAAATCAGGACTTACTACCCCAATAACCTGCTAACTCACCCCTGAAATACTTACTTATTCACAATATTTTGTTCATTTGACTTGTTTCTAATTTGAAATGCCCATTTTTGTGGGGCCAGAAAGGTGCGTCTTTAAAAGGCGATTTCTACGATACCCCACTTTTGCGCGTCGGACCGCGACTTTTTCCGGAAACGCCGAAAAACCGCAATTTTTGGGAGAAACGAGACGTACATCCTCCCCCTCTGCCGCCCACCCACCCAACTGACAGCCAGCCAGCAGACAAGCACAGAGAGTTCCGTGGGTCTGTCTGTGATGTCATAAAGGGCCTGCTGATCAATGGCCAGCTCTCTGATTGGCTGCTGTGTTTGATTGACAGATTGAATCTGGCAGCTGATTGGCTGTCTACCCTAAAGTGCATTACACACCCCTGATGGTACCACTGGCTAAGACTCCACCTCAGCTCATTGATTAATTATAAATTTAGAACAAATGATGGATGAAAGCAGGCAGGCCGGCCATTTTTTTCACGCTCATTGGACTTGTTTAATGCAATGCACCTTTGAATATTCACATGCATTCGCTTCATGCTGTAACCACTGTGCATAAAAATTTGGAAACATGGCATACAGTGTATCATTTGCTGTCTAAGTCATGTTTCCCATATTTTCCATTGCAAGATACAAGCCGGTTTGAGTATTTTGGGCACATTTTAGCTAAAATCATCCTACGGGGCCTAACTGCTTATGCTAAAGCCGGCCTATTTTGAATGGCGTAGTGGTCACTGCAACCTCCAAGAAAATCAGGACTTACTACCCCAATAACCTGCTAACTCACCCCTGAAATACTTACTTATTTACACTATTTTGTTCATTTGACTTGTTTCTAATTTGAAATGCCCATTTTCGTGGGACCAGAAAGGTGCGTCTTTAAAAGGCGATTTCTACGATACCCCACTTTTGCGCGTCGGACCGCGACTTTTTCCGGAAACGCCGAAAAACCGCAATTTTCAGGAGAAACGAGACGTACATCCTCCCCCTCTGCCGCCCACCCACCCAACTGACAGCCAGCCAGCAGACAAGCACAGAGAGTTCCGTGGGTCTGTCTGTGATGTCATAAAGGGCCTGCTGATCAATGGCCAGCTCTCTGATTGGCTGCTGTGTTTGATTGACAGATTGAATCTGGCAGCTGATTGGCTGTCTACCCTAAAGTGCATTACACACCCCTGATGGTACCACTGGCTAAGACTCCACCTCAGCTCATTGATTAATTATAAATTTAGAACAAATGATGGATGAAAGCAGGCAGGCCGGCCATTTTTTTCACGCTCATTGGACTTGTTTAATGCAATGCACCTTTGTATATTCACATGCATTCGCTTTATGCTGTAACCACTGTGCATAAAAATTTGGAAACATGGCATACAGTGTATCATTTGCTGTCTAAGTCATGTTTCCCATATTTTCCATTGCAAGATACAAGCCGGTTTGAGTGTTTGGGGCACATTTTAGCTAAAATCATCCTACGGGGCCTAACTGCTTATGCTAAAGCCTGCCTATTTTGAATGGCGTAGTGGTCACTGCAACCTCCAAAAAAATCAGGACTTACTACCCCAATAACCTGCTAACTCACCCCTGAAATACTTACTTATTCACACTATTTTGTTCATTTGACTTGTTTCTAATTTGAAATGCCCATTTTTGTGGGGCCAGAAAGGTGCGTCTTTAAAAGGCGATTTCTACGATACCCCACTTTTGCGCGTCGGACCGCGACTTTTTCCGGAAACGCCGAAAAACCGCAATTTTCAGGAGAAACGAGACGTACATCCTCCCCCTCTGCCGCCCACCCACCCAACTGACAGCCAGCCAGCAGACAAGCACAGAAAGTTCCGTGGGTCTGTCTGTGATGTCATAAAGGGCCTGCTGATCAATGGCCAGCTCTCTGATTGGCTGCTGTGTTTGATTGACAGATTGAATCTGGCAGCTGATTGGCTGTCTACCCTAAAGTGCATTACACACCCCTGATGGTACCACTGGCTAAGACTCCACCTCAGCTCATTGATTAATTATAAATTTAGAACAAATGATGGATGAAAGCAGGCAGGCCGGCCATTTTTTTCACGCTCATTGGACTTGTTTAATGCAATGCACCTTTGTATATTCACATGCATTCGCTTCATGCTGTAACCACTGTGCATAAAAATTTGGAAACATGGCATACAGTGTATCATTTGCTGTCTAAGTCATGTTTCCCATATTTTCCATTGCAAGATACAAGCCGGTTTGAGTGTTTGGGGCACATTTTAGCTAAAATCATCCTACGGGGCCTAACTGCTTATGCTAAAGCCTGCCTATTTTGAATGGCGTAGTGGTCACTGCAACCTCCAAAAAAATCAGGACTTACTACCCCAATAACCTGCTTACTCACCCCTGAAATACTTACTTATTCACACTATTTTGTTCATTTGACTTGTTTCTAATTTGAAATGCCCATTTTTGTGGGGCCAGAAAGGTGCGTCTTTAAAAGGCGATTTCTACGATACCCCAATTTTGCACGTCGGACCGCGACTTTTTCCGGAAACGCTGAAAAACCGCAATTTTCAGGAGAAACGAGACGTACATCCTCCCCCTCTGCCGCCCACCCACCCAACTGACAGCCAGCCAGCAGACAAGCACAGAGAGTTCCGTGGGTCTGTCTGTGATGTCATAAAGGGCCTGCTGATCAATGGCCAGCTCTCTGATTGGCTGCTGTGTTTGATTGACAGATTGAATCTGGCAGCTGATTGGCTGTCTACCCTAAAGTGCATTACACACCCCTGATGGTACCACTGGCTAAGACTCCACCTCAGCTCATTGATTAATTATAAATTTAGAACAAATGATGGATGAAAGCAGGCAGGCCGGCCATTTTTTTCACGCTCATTGGACTTGTTTAATGCAATGCACCTTTGAATATTCACATGCATTCGCTTCATGCTGTAACCACTGTGCATAAAAATTTGGAAACATGGCATACAGTGTATCATTTGCTGTCTAAGTCATGTTTCCCATATTTTCCATTGCAAGATACAAGCCGGTTTGAGTATTTGGGGCACATTTTAGCTAAAATCATCCTACGGGGCCTAACTGCTTATGCTAAAGCCGGCCTATTTTGAATGGCGTAGTGGTCACTGCAACCTCCAAAAAAATCAGGACTTACTACCCCAATAACCTGCTAACTCACCCCTGAAATACTTACTTATTCACACTATTTTGTTCATTTGACTTGTTTCTAATTTGAAATGCCCATTTTCGTGGGACCAGAAAGGTGCGTCTTTAAAAGGCGATTTCTACGATACCCCACTTTTGCGCGTCGGACCGCGACTTTTTTCCGGAAACGCCGAAAAACCGCAATTTTCAGGAGAAACGAGACGTACATCCTCCCCCTCTGCCGCCCACCCACCCAACTGACAGCCAGCCAGCAGACAAGCACAGAGAGTTCCGTGGGTCTGTCTGTGATGTCATAAAGGGCCTGCTGATCAATGGCCAGCTCTCTGATTGGCTGCTGTGTTTGATTGACAGATTGAATCTGGCAGCTGATTGGCTGTCTACCCTAAAGTGCATTACACACCCTTGATGGTACCACTTTCTAAGACTCCACCTCAGCTCATTGATTAATTATAAATTTAGAACAAATGATGGATGAAAGCAGGCAGGCCGGCCATTTTTTTCACGCTCATTGGACTTGTTTAATGCAATGCACCTTTGTATATTCACATGCATTCGCTTTATGCTGTAACCACTGTGGATAAAAATCTGGAAACATGGCATACAGTGTATCATTTGCTGTCTAAGTCATGTTTCCCATATTTTCCATTGCAAGATACAAGCCGGTTTGAGTGTTTGGGGCACATTTTAGCTAAAATCATCCTACGGGGCCTAACTGCTTATGCTAAAGCCTGCCTATTTTGAATGGCGTAGTGGTCACTGCAACCTCCAAAAAAATCAGGACTTACTACCCCAATAACCTGCTTACTCACCCCTGAAATACTTACTTATTCACACTATTTTGTTCATTTGACTTGTTTCTAATTTGAAATGCCCATTTTTGTGGGGCCAGAAAGGTGCGTCTTTAAAAGGCGATTTCTACGATACCCCACTTTTGCGCGTCGGACCGCGACTTTTTCCGGAAACGCCGAAAAACCGCAATTTTCAGGAGAAACGAGACGTACATCCTCCCCCTCTGCCGCCCACCCACCCAACTGACAGCCAGCCAGCAGACAAGCACAGAGAGTTCCGTGGGTCTGTCTGTGATGTCATAAAGGGCCTGCTGATCAATGGCCAGCTCTCTGATTGGCTGCTGTGTTTGATTGACAGATTGAATCTGGCAGCTGATTGGCTGTCTACCCTAAAGTGCATTACACACCCCTGATGGTACCACTGGCTAAGACTCCACCTCAGCTCATTGATTAATTATAAATTTAGAACAAATGATGGATGAAAGCAGGCAGGCCGGCCATTTTTTTCAAGCTCATTGGACTTGTTTAATGCAATGCACCTTTGTATATTTACATGCATTCGCTTCATGCTGTAACCACTGTGCATAAAAATTTGGAAACATGGCATACAGTGTATCATTTGCTGTCTAAGTCATGTTTCCCATATTTTCCATTGCAAGATACAAGCCGGTTTGAGTGTTTGGGGCACATTTTAGCTAAAATCATCCTACGGGGCCTAACTGCTTATGCTAAAGCCTGCCTATTTTGAATGGCGTAGTGGTCACTGCAACCTCCAAAAAAAATCAGGACTTACTACCCCAATAACCTGCTAACTCACCCCTGAAATACTTACTTATTCACACTATTTTGTTCATATGACTTGTTTCTAATTTGAAATGCCCATTTTTGTGGGGCCAGAAAGGTGCGTCTTTAAAAGGCGATTTCTACGATACCCCACTTTTGCGCGTCGGACCGTGACTTTTTCCGGAAACGCCGAAAAACCGCAATTTTCAGGAGAAACGAGACGTACATCCTCCCCCTCTGACGCCCACCCACCCAACTGACAGCCAGCCAGCAGACAAGCACAGAGAATTCTGTGGGTCTGTCTGTGATGTCATAATGGGTCTGCTGATCAATGGCCAGCTCTCTGATTGGCTGCTGTGTTTGATTGACAGATTGAATCTGGCAGCTGATTGGCTATCTACCCTAAAGTGCATTACACACCCCTGATGGTACCACTATCTAAGACTCCACCTCAGCTCATTGATTAATTATAAATTTAGAACAAATGATGGATGAAAGCAGGCAGGCCGGCCATTTTTTTTCACGCTCATTGGACTTGTTTAATGCAATGCACCTTTGTATATTCACATGCATTCGCTTCATGCTGTAACCACTGTGCATAAAAATTTGGAAACATGGCATACAGTGTATCATTTGCTGTCTAAGTCATGTTTCCCATATTTTCATTTGCAAGATACAAGCCGGTTTGAGTGTTTGGGGCACATTTTAGCTAAAATCATCCTACGGGGCCTAACTGCTTATGCTAAAGCCTGCCTATTTTGAATGGCGTAGTGGTCACTGCAACCTCCAAAAAAATCAGGACTTACTACCCCAATAACCTGCTAACTCACCCCTGAAATACTTACTTATTCACACTATTTTGTTCATTTGACTTGTTTCTAATTTGAAATGCCCATTTTTGTGGGGCCAGAAAGGTGCGTCTTTAAAAGGCGATTTCTACGATACCCCACTTTTGCGCATCGGACCGCGACTTTTTCCGGAAACGCCGAAAAACCGCAATTTTCAGGAGAAACGAGACGTACATCCTCCCCCTCTGCCGCCCACCCACCCAACTGACAGCCAGCCAGCAGACAAGCACAGAGAGTTCCGTGGGTCTGTCTGTGATGTCATAAAGGGCCTGCTGATCAATGGCCAGCTCTCTGATTGGCTGCTGTGTTTGATTGACAGATTGAATCTGGCAGCTAATTGGCTGTCTACCCTAAAGTGCATTACATACCCCTGATGGTACCACTGGCTAAGACTCCACCTCAGCTCATTGATTAATTATAAATTTAGAACAAATGATGGATGAAAGCAGGCAGGCCGGCCATTTTTTTCACGCTCATTGGACTTGTTTAATGCAATGCACCTTTGAATATTCACATGCATTCGCTTCATGCTGTAACCACTGTGCATAAAAATTTGGAAACATGGCATACAGTGTATCATTTGCTGTCTAAGTCATGTTTCCCATATTTTCCATTGCAAGATACAAGCCGGTTTGAGTATTTGGGGCACATTTTAGCTAAAATCATCCTACGGGGCCTAACTGCTTATGCTAAAGCCGGCCTATTTTGAATGGCGTAGTGGTCACTGCAACCTCCAAAAAAATCAGGACTTACTACCCCAATAACCTGCTAACTCACCCCTGAAATACTTACTTATTCACACTATTTTGTTCATTTGACTTGTTTCTAATTTGAAATGCCCATTTTCGTGGGGCCAGAAAGGTGCGTCTTTAAAAGGCGATTTCTACGATACCCCACTTTTGCGCGTTGGACCGCGACTTTTTCCAGAAACGCCGAAAAACCGCAATTTTCAGGAGAAACGAGACGTACATCCTCCCCCTCTGCCGCCCACCCACCCAACTGACAGCCAGCCAGCAGACAAGCACAGAGTTCCGTGGGTCTGTCTGTGATGTCATAAAGGGCCTGCTGATCAATGGCCAGCTCTCTGATTGGCTGCTGTGTTTGATTGACAGATTGAATCTGGCAGCTGATTGGCTGTCTACCCTAAAGTGCATTACACACCCCTGATGGTACCACTGGCTAAGACTCCACCTCAGCTCATTGATTAATTATAAATTTAGAACAAATGATGGATGAAAGCAGGCAGGCCGGCCATTTTTTTCAAGCTCATTGGACTTGTTTAATGCAATGCACCTTTGTATATTTACATGCATTCGCTTCATGCTGTAACCACTGTGCATAAAAATTTGGAAACATGGCATACAGTGTATCATTTGCTGTCTAAGTCATGTTTCCCATATTTTCCATTGCAAGATACAAGCCGGTTTGAGTGTTTGGGGCACATTTTAGCTAAAATCATCCTACGGGGCCTAACTGCTTATGCTAAAGCCTGCCTATTTTGAATGGCGTAGTGGTCACTGCAACCTCCAAAAAAAATCAGGACTTACTACCCCAATAACCTGCTAACTCACCCCTGAAATACTTACTTATTCACACTATTTTGTTCATATGACTTGTTTCTAATTTGAAATGCCCATTTTTGTGGGGCCAGAAAGGTGCGTCTTTAAAAGGCGATTTCTACGATACCCCACTTTTGCGCGTCGGACCGCGACTTTTTCCGGAAACGCCGAAAAACCGCAATTTTCAGGAGAAACGAGACGTACATCCTCCCCCTCTGCCGCCCACCCACCCAACTGACAGCCAGCCAGCAGACAAGCACAGAGAATTCTGTGGGTCTGTCTGTGATGTCATAATGGGTCTGCTGATCAATGGCCAGCTCTCTGATTGGCTGCTGTGTTTGATTGACAGATTGAATCTGGCAGCTGATTGGCTATCTACCCTAAAGTGCATTACACACCCCTGATGGTACCACTATCTAAGACTCCACCTCAGCTCATTGATTAATTATAAATTTAGAACAAATGATGGATGAAAGCAGGCAGGCCGGCCATTTTTTTTCACGCTCATTGGACTTGTTTAATGCAATGCACCTTTGTATATTCACATGCATTCGCTTCATGCTGTAACCACTGTGCATAAAAATTTGGAAACATGGCATACAGTGTATCATTTGCTGTCTAAGTCATGTTTCCCATATTTTCATTTGCAAGATACAAGCCGGTTTGAGTGTTTGGGGCACATTTTAGCTAAAATCATCCTACGGGGCCTAACTGCTTATGCTAAAGCCTGCCTATTTTGAATGGCGTAGTGGTCACTGCAACCTCCAAAAAAATCAGGACTTACTACCCCAATAACCTGCTAACTCACCCCTGAAATACTTACTTATTCACACTATTTTGTTCATTTGACTTGTTTCTAATTTGAAATGCCCATTTTTGTGGGGCCAGAAAGGTGCGTCTTTAAAAGGCGATTTCTACGATACCCCACTTTTGCGCGTCGGACCGCGACTTTTTCCGGAAACGCCGAAAAACCGCAATTTTCAGGAGAAACGAGACGTACATCCTCCCCCTCTGCCGCCCACCCACCCAACTGACAGCCAGCCAGCAGACAAGCACAGAGAGTTCCGTGGGTCTGTCTGTGATGTCATAAAGGGCCTGCTGCTCAATGGCCAGCTCTCTGATTGGCTGCTGTGTTTGATTGACAGATTGAATCTGGCAGCTAATTGGCTGTCTACCCTAAAGTGCATTACACACCCCTGATGGTACCACTGGCTAAGACTCCACCTCAGCTCATTGATTAATTATAAATTTAGAACAAATGATGGATGAAAGCAGGCAGGCCGGCCATTTTTTTCACGCTCATTGGACTTGTTTAATGCAATGCACCTGTGTATATTCACATGCATTCGCTTCATGCTGTAACCACTGTGCATAAAAATTTGGAAACATGGCATACAGTGTATCATTTGCTGTCTAAGTCATGTTTCCCATATTTTCCATTGCAAGATACAAGTCGGTTTGAGTGTTTGGGGCACATTTTAGCTAAAATCATCCTACGGGGCCTAACTGCTTATGCTAAAGCCTGCCTATTTTGAATGGCGTAGTGGTCACTGCAACCTCCAAAAAAATCAGGACTTACTACCCCAATAACCTGCTAACTCACCCCTGAAATACTTACTTATTCACACTATTTTGTTCATTTGACTTGTTTCTAATTTGAAATGCCCATTTTTGTGGGGCCAGAGAGGTGCGTCTTTAAAAGGCGATTTCTACGATACCCCACTTTTGCGCGTCGGGCCGCGACTTTTTCCGGAAACGCCGAAAAACCGCAATTTTCAGGAGAAACGAGACGTACATCCTCCCCCTCTGCCGCCCACCCACCCAACTGACAGCCAGCCAGCAGACAAGCACAGAGAGTTCTGTGGGTCTGTCTGTGATGTCATAAAGGGCCTGCTGATCAATGGCCAGCTCTCTGATTGGCTGCTGTGTTTGATTGACAGATTGAATCTGGCAGCTGATTGGCTGTCTACCCTAAAGTGCATTACACACCCCTGATGGTACCACTGGCTAAGACTCCACCTCAGCTCATTGATTAATTATAAATTTAGAACAAATGATGGATGAAAGCAGGCAGGCCGGCCATTTTTTTCACGCTCATTGGACTTGTTTAATGCAATGCACCTTTGAATATTCACATGCATTCGCTTCATGCTGTAACCACTGTGCATAAAAATTTGGAAACATGGCATACAGTGTATCATTTGCTGTCTAAGTCATGTTTCCCATATTTTCCATTGCAAGATACAAGCCGGTTTGAGTATTTGGGGCACATTTTAGCTAAAATCATCCTACGGGGCCTAACTGCTTATGCTAAAGCCGGCCTATTTTGAATGGCGTAGTGGTCACTGCAACCTCCAAAAAAATCAGGACTTACTACCCCAATAACCTGCTAACTCACCCCTGAAATACTTACTTATTCACACTATTTTGTTCATTTGACTTGTTTCTAATTTGAAATGCCCATTTTCGTGGGGCCAGAAAGGTGCGTCTTTAAAAGGCAATTTCTACGATACCCCACTTTTGCGCGTCGGACCGCGACTTTTTCCAGAAACGCCGAAAAACCGCAATTTTCAGGAGAAACGAGACGTACATCCTCCCCCTCTGCCGCCCACCCACCCAACTGACAGCCAGCCAGCAGACAAGCACAGAGAGTTCCGTGGGTCTGTCTGTGATGTCATAAAGGGCCTGCTGATCAATGGCCAGCTCTCTGATTGGCTGCTGTGTTTGATTGACAGATTGAATCTGGAAGCTGATTGGCTGTCTACCCTAAAGTGCATTACACACCCCTGATGGTACCACTGGCTAAGACTCCACCTCAGCTCATTGATTAATTATAAATTTAGAACAAATGATGGATGAAAGCAGGCAGGCCGGCCATTTTTTTCACGCTCATTGGACTTGTTTAATGCAATGCACCTGTGTATATTCACATGCATTCGCTTCATGCTGTAACCACTGTGCATAAAAATTTGGAAACATGGCATACAGTGTATCATTTGCTGTCTAAGTCATGTTTCCCATATTTTCCATTGCAAGATACAAGCCGGTTTGAGTGTTTGGGGCACATTTTAGCTAAAATCATCCTACGGGGCCTAACTGCTTATGCTAAAGCCTGCCTATTTTGAATGGCGTAGTGGTCACTGCAACCTCCAAAAAAATCAGGACTTACTACCCCAATAACCTGCTAACTCACCCCTGAAATACTTACTTATTCACACTATTTTGTTCATTTGACTTGTTTCTAATTTGAAATACCCATTTTTGTGGGGCCAGAAAGGTGCGTCTTTAAAAGGCGATTTCTACGATACCCCACTTTTGCGCGTCGGACCGCGACTTTTTCCGGAAACGCCGAAAAACCGCAATTTTCAGGAGAAACGAGACGTACATCCTCCCCCTCTGCCGCCCACCCACCCAACTGACAGTAAGCCAGAAGACAAGCACAGAGAATTCTGTGGGTATGTCTGTGATGTCATAATGGGCCTGCTGATCAATGGCCAGCTCTCTGATTGGCTGCTGTGTTTGATTGACAGATTGAATCAGGCAGCTGATTGGCTGTCTACCCTAAAGTGCATTACACACCCCTGATGGTACCACTATCTAAGACTCCACCTCAGCTCATTGATTAATTATAAATTTAGAACAAATGATGGATGAAAGCAGGCAGGCCGGCCATTTTTTTCACGCTCATTGGACTTGTTTAATGCAATGCACCTTTGTATATTCACATGCATTCGCTTCATGCTGTAACCACTGTGCATAAAAATTTGGAAACATGGCATACCGTGTATCATTTGCTGTCTAAGTCATGTTTCCCATATTTTCATTTGCAAGATACAAGCCGGTTTGAGTGTTTGGGGCACATTTTAGCTAAAATCGTCCTACGGGGCCTAACTGCTTATGCTAAAGCCTGCCTATTTTGAATGGCGTAGTGGTCACTGCAACCTCCAAAAAAATCAGGACTTACTACCCCAATAACCTGCTAACTCACCCCTGAAATACTTACTTATTCACACTATTTTGTTCATTTGACTTGTTTCTAATTTGAAATGCCCATTTTTGTGGGGCCAGAAAGGTGCGTCTTTAAAAGGCGATTTCTACGATACCCCACTTTTGCGCGTCGGACCGCGACTTTTTCCGGAAACGCCGAAAAACCGCAATTTTCAGGAGAAACGAGACGTACATCCTCCCCCTCTGCCGCCCACCCACCCAACTGACAGCCAGCCAGCAGACAAGCACAGAGAGTTCCGTGGGTCTGTCTGTGATGTCATAAAGGGCCTGCTGATCAATGGCCAGCTCTCTGATTGGCTGCTGTGTTTGATTGACAGATTGAATCTGGCAGCTGATTGGCTGTCTACCCTAAAGTGCATTACACACCCCTGATGGTACCACTGGCTAAGACTCCACCTCAGCTCATTGATTAATTATAAATTTAGAACAAATGATGGATGAAAGCAGGCAGGCCGGCCATTTTTTTCACGCTCATTGGACTTGTTTAATGCAATGCACCTTTGTATATTCACATGCATTCGCTTCATGCTGTAACCACTGTGCATAAAAATTTGGAAACATGGCATACAGTGTATCATTTGCTGTCTAAGTCATGTTTCCCATATTTTCCATTGCAAGATACAAGCCGGTTTGAGTGTTTGGGGCACATTTTAGCTAAAATCATCCTACGGGGCCTAACTGCTTATGCTAAAGCCTGCCTATTTTGAATGGCGTAGTGGTCACTGCAACCTCCAAAAAAATCAGGACTTACTACCCCAATAACCTGCTAACTCACCCCTGAAATACTTACTTATTCACACAATTTTGTTCATTTGACTTGTTTCTAATTTGAAATGCCCATTTTTGTGGGTCCAGAAAGGTGCGTCTTTAAAAGGCGATTTCTACGATACCCCACTTTTGCGCGTCGGGCCGCGACGTTTTCCGGAACCGCCGAAAAGCCGCAATTTTCAGGAGAAACGAGACGTACATCCTCCCCCTCTGCCGCCCACCCACCCAACTGACAGCCAGCCAGCAGACAAGCACAGAGAGTTCCGTGGGTCTGTCTGTGATGTCATAAAGGGCCTGCTGATCAATGGCCAGCTCTCTGATTGGCTGCTGTGTTTGATTGACAGATTGAATCTGGCAGCTGATTGGCTGTCTACCCTAAAGTGCATTACACACCCCTGATGGTACCACTGGCTAAGACTCCACCTCAGCTCATTGATTAATTATAAATTTAGAACAAATGATGGATGAAAGCAGGCAGGCCGGCCATTTTTTTCACGCTCATTGGACTTGTTTAATGCAATGCACCTTTGAATATTCACATGCATTCGCTTCATGCTGTAACCACTGTGCATAAAAATTTGGAAACATGGCATACAGTGTATCATTTGCTGTCTAAGTCATGTTTCCCATATTTTCCATTGCAAGATATAAGCCGGTTTGAGTATTTGGGGCACATTTTAGCTAAAATCATCCTACGGGGCCTAACTGCTTATGCTAAAGCCGGCCTATTTTAAATGGCGTAGTGGTCACTGCAACCTCCAAAAAAATCAGGACTTACTACCCCAATAACCTGCTAACTCACCCCTGAAATACTTACTTATTCACACTATTTTGTTCATTTGACTTGTTTCTAATTTGAAATGCCCATTTTCGTGGGGCCAGAAAGGTGCGTCTTTAAAAGGCAATTTCTACGATACCCCACTTTTGCGCGTCGGACCGCGACTTTTTCCGGAAACGCCGAAAAACCGCAATTTTCAGGAGAAACGAGACGTACATCCTCCCCCTCTGCCGCCCACCCACCCAACTGACAGCCAGCCAGCAGACAAGCACAGAGAGTTCTGTGGGTCTGTCTGTGATGTCATAAAGGGCCTGCTGATCAATGGCCAGCTCTCTGATTGGCTGCTGTGTTTGATTGACAGATTGAATCTGGCAGCTGATTGGCTGTCTACCCTAAAGTGCATTACACACCCCTGATGGTACCACTGGCTAAGACTCCACCTCAGCTCATTGATTAATTATAAATTTAGAACAAATGATGGATGAAAGCAGGCAGGCCGGCCATTTTTTTCAAGCTCATTGGACTTGTTTAATGCAATGCACCTTTGTATATTCACATGCATTCGCTTCATGCTGTAACCACTGTGCATAAAAATTTGGAAACATGGCATACAGTGTATCATTTGCTGTCTAAGTCAGGTTTCCCATATTTTCCATTGCAAGATACAAGCCGGTTTGAGTGTTTGGGGCACATTTTAGCTAAAATCATCCTACGGGGCCTAACTGCTTATGCTAAAGCCTGCCTATTTTGAATGGCGTAGTGGTCACTGCAACCTCCAAAAAAAATCAGGACTTACTACCCCAATAACCTGCTAACTCACCCCTGAAATACTTACTTATTCACACTATTTTGTTCATTTGACTTGTTTCTAATTTGAAATGCCCATTTTTGTGGGGCCAGAAAGGTGCGTCTTTAAAAGGCGATTTCTACGATACCCCACTTTTGCGCGTCGGACCGCGACTTTTTCCGGAAACGCCGAAAAAACGCAATTTTCAGGAGAAACGAGACGTACATCCTCCCCCTCTGCAGCCCACCCACCCAACTGACAGCCAGCCAGCAGACAAGCACAGAGAGTTCCGTGGTTCTGTCTGTGATGTCATAAAGGGCCTGCTGATCAATGGCCAGCTCTCTGATTGGCTGCTGTGTTTGATTGACAGATTGAATCTGGCAGCTGATTGGCTGTCTACCCTAAAGTGCATTACACACCCCTGATGGTACCACTGGCTAAGACTCCACCTCAGCTCATTGATTAATTATAAATTTAGAACAAATGATGGATGAAAGCAGGCAGGCCGGCCATTTTTTTCACGCTCATTGGACTTGTTTAATGCAATGCACCTTTGTATATTCACATGCATTCGCTTCATGCTGTAACCACTGTGCATAAAAATTTGGAAACATGGCATACAGTGTATCATTTGCTGTCTAAGTCATGTTTCCCATATTTTCCATTGCAAGATACAAGCCGGTTTGAGTGTTTGGGGCACATTTTAGCTAAAATCATCCTACGGGGCCTAACTGCTTATGCTAAAGCCTGCCTATTTTGAATGGCGTAGTGGTCACTGCAACCTCCAAAAAAATCAGGACTTACTACCCCAATAACCTGCTAACTCACCCCTGAAATACTTACTTATTCACACAATTTTGTTCATTTGACTTGTTTCTAATTTGAAATGCCCATTTTTGTGGGTCCAGAAAGGTGCGTCTTTAAAAGGCGATTTCTACGATACCCCACTTTTGCGCGTCGGGCCGCGACGTTTTCCGGAACCGCCGAAAAGCCGCAATTTTCAGGAGAAACGAGACGTACATCCTCCCCCTCTGCCGCCCACCCACCCAACTGACAGCCAGCCAGCAGACAAGCACAGAGAGTTCCGTGGGTCTGTCTGTGATGTCATAAAGGGCCTGCTGATCAATGGCCAGCTCTCTGATTGGCTGCTGTGTTTGATTGACAGATTGAATCTGGCAGCTGATTGGCTGTCTACCCTAAAGTGCATTACACACCCCTGATGGTACGACTGGCTAAGACTCCACCTCAGCTCATTGATTAATTATAAATTTAGAACAAATGATGGATGAAAGCAGGCAGGCCGGCCATTTTTTTCACGCTCATTGGACTTGTTTAATGCAATGCACCTTTGAATATTCACATGCATTCGCTTCATGCTGTAACCACTGTGCATAAAAATTTGGAAACATGGCATACAGTGTATCATTTGCTGTCTAAGTCATGTTTCCCATATTTTCCATTGCAAGATATAAGCCGGTTTGAGTATTTGGGGCACATTTTAGCTAAAATCATCCTACGGGGCCTAACTGCTTATGCTAAAGCCGGCCTATTTTAAATGGCGTAGTGGTCACTGCAACCTCCAAAAAAATCAGGACTTACTACCCCAATAACCTGCTAACTCACCCCTGAAATACTTACTTATTCACACTATTTTGTTCATTTGACTTGTTTCTAATTTGAAATGCCCATTTTCGTGGGGCCAGAAAGGTGCGTCTTTAAAAGGCAATTTCTACGATACCCCACTTTTGCGCGTCGGACCGCGACTTTTTCCGGAAACGCCGAAAAACCGCAATTTTCAGGAGAAACGAGACGTACATCCTCCCCCTCTGCCGCCCACCCACCCAACTGACAGCCAGCCAGCAGACAAGCACAGAGAGTTCTGTGGGTCTGTCTGTGATGTCATAAAGGGCCTGCTGATCAATGGCCAGCTCTCTGATTGGCTGCTGTGTTTGATTGACAGATTGAATCTGGCAGCTGATTGGCTGTCTACCCTAAAGTGCATTACACACCCCTGATGGTACCACTGGCTAAGACTCCACCTCAGCTCATTGATTAATTATAAATTTAGAACAAATGATGGATGAAAGCAGGCAGGCCGGCCATTTTTTTCAAGCTCATTGGACTTGTTTAATGCAATGCACCTTTGTATATTCACATGCATTCGCTTCATGCTGTAACCACTGTGCATAAAAATTTGGAAACATGGCATACAGTGTATCATTTGCTGTCTAAGTCAGGTTTCCCATATTTTCCATTGCAAGATACAAGCCGGTTTGAGTGTTTGGGGCACATTTTAGCTAAAATCATCCTACGGGGCCTAACTGCTTATGCTAAAGCCTGCCTATTTTGAATGGCGTAGTGGTCACTGCAACCTCCAAAAAAAATCAGGACTTACTACCCCAATAACCTGCTAACTCACCCCTGAAATACTTACTTATTCACACTATTTTGTTCATTTGACTTGTTTCTAATTTGAAATGCCCATTTTTGTGGGGCCAGAAAGGTGCGTCTTTAAAAGGCGATTTCTACGATACCCCACTTTTGCGCGTCGGACCGCGACTTTTTCCGGAAACGCCGAAAAAACGCAATTTTCAGGAGAAACGAGACGTACATCCTCCCCCTCTGCAGCCCACCCACCCAACTGACAGCCAGCCAGCAGACAAGCACAGAGAGTTCCGTGGGTCTGTCTGTGATGTCATAAAGGGCCTGCTGATCAATGGCCAGCTCTCTGATTGGCTGCTGTGTTTGATTGACAGATTGAATCTGGCAGCTGATTGGCTGTCTACCCTAAAGTGCATTACACACCCCTGATGGTACCACTGGCTAAGACTCCACCTCAGCTCATTGATTAATTATAAATTTAGAACAAATGATGGATGAAAGCAGGCAGGCCGGCCATTTTTTTCACGCTCATTGGACTTGTTTAATGCAATGCACCTTTGTATATTCACATGCATTCGCTTCATGCTGTAACCACTGTGCATAAAAATTTGGAAACATGGCATACAGTGTATCATTTGCTGTCTAAGTCATGTTTCCCATATTTTCATTTGCAAGATACAAGCCGGTTTGAGTGTTTGGGGCACATTTTAGCTAAAATCATCCTACGGGGCCTAACTGCTTATGCTAAAGCCTGCCTATTTTGAATGGCGTAGTGGTCACTGCAACCTCCAAAAAAAATCAGGACTTACTACCCCAATAACCTGCTAACTCACCCCTGAAATACTTACTTATTCACACTATTTTGTTCATTTGACTTGTTTCTAATTTGAAATGCCCATTTTTGTGGGGCCAGAAAGGTGCGTCTTTAAAAGGCGATTTCTACGATACCCCACTTTTGCGCGTCGGACCGCGACTTTTTCCGGAAACGCCGAAAAAACGCAATTTTCAGGAGAAACGAGACGTACATCCTCCCCCTCTGCAGCCCACCCACCCAACTGACAGCCAGCCAGCAGACAAGCACAGAGAGTTCCGTGGGTCTGTCTGTGATGTCATAAAGGGCCTGCTGATCAATGGCCAGCTCTCTGATTGGCTGCTGTGTTTGATTGACAGATTGAATCTGGCAGCTGATTGGCTGTCTACCCTAAAGTGCATTACACACCCCTGATGGTACCACTGGCTAAGACTCCACCTCAGCTCATTGATTAATTATAAATTTAGAACAAATGATGGATGAAAGCAGGCAGGCCGGCCATTTTTTTCACGCTCATTGGACTTGTTTAATGCAATGCACCTTTGTATATTCACATGCATTCGCTTCATGCTGTAACCACTGTGCATAAAAATTTGGAAACATGGCATACAGTGTATCATTTGCTGTCTAAGTCATGTTTCCCATATTTTCATTTGCAAGATACAAGCCGGTTTGAGTGTTTGGGGCACATTTTAGCTAAAATCATCCTACGGGGCCTAACTGCTTATGCTAAAGCCTGCCTATTTTGAATGGCGTAGTGGTCACTGCAACCTCCAAAAAAATCAGGACTTACTACCCCAATAACCTGCTAACTCACCCCTGAAATTGTTACGGACTTGGGGGTTACCCACCGTGGAAATCCGGAGACAGTACGTGAGGATGCAGGAGGCAGGGAGCTGGAGATCAGGCGTGAGCCCGTAGCCGGGACCGCTGGTTAGAACGGCCACAGCGAAACCCTACACTGACTCTGTTGAGTCCCCCGGGCAGATGGAATACCCCTGCGGTAGTGCTAGGCTTCGCCTGTAGCCGCCGCGTTCGAAGGAGCCGGTTAAGCCTGCTCCGACCCCGATGCAGCCAGGTGTTATGTGGTGACAAGGGGTGAGCGATCGCCAGGGGGTATCTCAAAAGGCAGATCTAACTACCGGGCCTACCTGAAAAAACCCCTGACTAACCGGCACCAGGCCAAGGACGGGACAGCGCGACCGAGTCGCAAACACCAGAACAAAGCAACAATAGGGTGCCACCAAACCAAACACACACCAACATAAAAATAGTACTCTTAAAGTGACGGTACCCCAAAACAGACGTAAACCCACAGTTGTGGGCCTCTCCGAACCACGGAGAGCAGAACCAGGATAATAATGATTATAACTAAGGAATAAGGGCCGCTTGCCCGTAGGAATAAAGAATAAGGAACCAGGCTCCACTGGAGCACTTACGTGACCGGCCCAAGACTGGACACTGACCGCAGCAATCGGGCGGCTGGATAATGGCTGGACTACGGCTGCACAGTGACCGCAGTGAGACGGCAGCTGAACAATGGCTGCACCACGGCTGGAGGTCCCTGGACTAGGACAGCAAGGGGACAATGATATTTGATCCAGACTGCAGCAGGATAGGACACTTGACTGGACCCAGACGACACAGGACAAGACTGTAAACAGGACCCAGACTGAAGTGAGAAGGACTCCGACAGAATCCAGACTGAATGGAACAGGAGCAGGACCTAGGACCAGAGAGCAGTATATCTGCAGCTAACAGCAAGCTATCACTGGCACAGATCCCCAGGAGAGCATGGCTTATAAAGGCCTCAGGTGATTAATTGCACCTGAAGATTCAGGGAGCTCCCAGACTAGTGCTTGATTAGCTTAATATCTAACAGCCTAGTGAATAAACTAAGCTCCCAGAACACAAAGCTGTAATGGCAACAGACCTGCCACTGGAGGTCACCAGTGAGTCAAAATGCCAAACAGAAACTGACAGAAAACAAAACAGACTGGTTCCTGACAGTACCCCCCCCTTGAGGAGGGGTCAACAGACCCCAAAATCCAGACCTCAAAAAATTAAATGTATCTGGATTCTGGATAACGGGGCAAAGGCAACAGAAAGGTGAACACAAGCTAAAACCACGGCTTGTCTCAGTGCCCCCCCTTGAGGGTGACCACAGGGCACAACCAAAAAGACAAACAAGATGATCCAGGAAAGCGGAAAAAGATTAATGCTTCTTCTTTTTCTTTTTCCTAGATTTTGATGGAATCAGCAGTTTAAGGCCCCACACATTATCAGATCTGATAGTACCTTCTATCAAATCACAGCTATGGGTTACCAAATCAGAAACAGAGTTGAAGTCTCGAACTGAGGAGATCATGAGAGTCTTTTTAACAGATGGAATCTCAGAAAGGGAAGAATGTCTTAATTGACCATAGGCAGAACTCTTATTGGATTCCCCAGACCCAGAATTACAGGTACCAGATGTGTCCAAAAAAATTTTGTCAGGAGTCAGTGAGACAAAACCAATAGCTAAACTCCTGGATTCCGGACCAAGCGATGAGGCAGAAGAACGAACAAACAGAGACTGTGAGTCTCCAGAAGCCAGGTCCTTAAGCCCCTGGCTTATGCTGGGCACCACATTTCCAGGAGCTGGTGGAACCCCATCCTTCTTTTTGGGACTGAACTTCTTAATAACTGCATCACAGAAAGAAGATAGATCTCGGATACAAGGGTCACCAGCATTGATCCGCTCGTAGGCCCATGTCTGAGGTCTACCCCTAAAGGCAGAAATGATGAGGTCTACAATGTTAGCCCAAGTGACCCCTGAAGATGGTCCAGATTCAAACAGGGAAACATAGTGTCCAACCAGGGCAATAAAATGGGCAAGATCTCCATCAAACACGATGGACGTAGGGACATCCACCTCTGGGACCTCAGAACTGTAATTCTCTATGGGAACAACAACCTTGGGGGCTAAGATTTCTGAAGCCTCCCGAGAGGCTGGCAAAACCGAAACACTCACCGGGTTTGCAGCCATCAAGACCCTTGCTGAGGCTGTGGTCTTTGGGACCTCAGACAAGGATATGGCCACCCCTTCCGGGGACACAGCTTCTATGATACCACTTGAGACTGGATGGACTGAGTCCCCCTCAGGGACCGGACTGGCAGAGTCCCCCTCAGGGACCGGACTGGCAGAGTCCCCCTCAGGGACCGGACTGGCAGAGTCCCCCTCAGGGACCGGACTGGCAGAGTCCCCCTCAGGGACCGAACTGACTTGCCCACCTTCTGGGGCGAAACAGACTTGCCCACCTTCTGGGGCGAAACAGACTTGCCCACCTTCTGGGGCGAAACAGACTTGCCCACCTTCTGGGGCGAAACAGACTTGCCCACCTTCTGGGGCGAAACAGACTTGCCCACCTTCTGGGGCGAAACAGACTTGCCCACCTTCTGGGGCGAAACAGACTTGCCCACCTTCTGGGGCGAAACAGACCTTTGGGCCCCCACTCGGGGCGAAACAGGCCTTTGGGCCCCCACTCGGGGCTACGGCCTTTGGGCCCCCACTCGGGGCTACGGCCTTTGGGCCCCCACTCGGGGCTACGGCCTTTGGGCCCCCACTCGGGGCTACGGCCTTTGGGCCCCCACTCGGGGCTACGGCCTTTGGGCCCCCACTCGGGGCTACGGCCTTTGGGCCCCCACTCGGGGCTACGGCCTTTGGGCTGAACACTTTCCGCACGGTTTTTAGGAAACCCGGAAGATCCCTTAGGATGGGATCGTCAGCCTCTATGAGAGGTTTAACCCACTCCAAAGCTCTTCCTCTAAAACATGATAAGAGATAACGGACAGCAGAAGAAGGAGTTATCTTCATATTATGTGAGAAGTCCATTTTAGCGAGGAATTGCTGAGCAATTGGTCGGAGCTGGGCCAAATCTCCATCGAAGTATGGAGTGTTAGGAGTATCATCAGACACGCCTGGCGGGCCTTGGGCATCAAATTGGCTCGACTGACCTCGAGCACCACAAACGTTCAATGAGCCCCAAGCGCCCTTGCCGCTAGATGAGCCCCCGGCATCGGACTCGCCTAAGGAGACCGGGACTCCTGGATCCACAACCTCAGAGGCAACACCGAGAACCCCAAGATCGGGGAAGATGTCACTAGAAATCCCGGCTGAGACTGATGTCAGGGATTCTTTTTTCGGAGTTATGCCTCCCAAGGCCTCATCAGGAGCAATGACCTCCATAACTCCATGTGGGGTTAAGTTCCCCAAGACCCTCTTAGGGGCGACTGTTTCAAGGACACCCTCTGGGATTATGCCACTTGAAGCCCCTTTTGAGGGAAAAACCTGAGACTCCTCTACAGGACTTAGCAACTCCAACATTGAAAGAACGTTGAGCTCCCTGACTGGAAGACTAGCATCCAACGTCTTTCTGTCTGGAATCTTTGTGGATGAATTCCACATTCCCGTCTGATTCCGTACCACAACATGGGGCGCTCTAGTCCTAGGACCCCAGTTGTAAGTCGGAGCGCTACGTATGTGGGGGGTGTGGTCAGGTTCCTCCTGCTTAGAGGAGACAGGTATAGATGTAACCTCCTGATACCACTTGGATTGAGGAAAATCCTTCCCGGTACCACCACCAGGTCTGCGCAATTCGCAATACTGGAGAAAGTGGCCTGATTCCCCACAATACAGACATAGGTTAAAGTTTTTACGCCGTCGACGCTCTTCTGGTGTGAGCCTTGGCCTTAAAAAACTTCTATGTCCCTTCCGAATCTCCTGATCTGAAGTTTGACTGACTACCCCCTTAGCCAGGGTCTCCCTAGGAGCTGGTTGAGCCCCAAAAACCTCAGACAGATCCAGGAAAATTTGGGTTAACAGATCTTGCAATTGCAGAAATGACTGCTGTAGACCCTTAACCCGCTCAGGTTTTAATTCTGTAAAGGCCGTATTTAAGGCCATCAAGGAAGCTTGCAAGGCCTGCATGATTAAGTACAGCAATGAAACAAACAGACAAGACCAACTGGGCAAGCTAAATAAAGCAAAACCCTGTAACGGGCAAAATGCGGGGAGAAAAAAAAAATCTTAATATGGACAAATCTATAAGTCCCGCAACCAATCAAAAACACCCAAATCACCTTGAAACAAAATTTTATATATGCATGTATACCTATGACTACTGTGAACACATGCATATATCGGTATGGCCAGTGATAATGTTACGGACTTGGGGGTTACCCACCGTGGAAATCCGGAGACAGTACGTGAGGATGCAGGAGGCAGGGAGCTGGAGATCAGGCGTGAGCCCGTAGCCGGGACCGCTGGTTAGAACGGCCACAGCGAAACCCTACACTGACTCTGTTGAGTCCCCCGGGCAGATGGAATACCCCTGCGGTAGTGCTAGGCTTCGCCTGTAGCCGCCGCGTTCGAAGGAGCCGGTTAAGCCTGCTCCGACCCCGATGCAGCCAGGTGTTATGTGGTGACAAGGGGTGAGCGATCGCCAGGGGGTATCTCAAAAGGCAGATCTAACTACCGGGCCTACCTGAAAAAACCCCTGACTAACCGGCACCAGGCCAAGGACGGGACAGCGCGACCGAGTCGCAAACACCAGAACAAAGCAACAATAGGGTGCCACCAAACCAAACACACACCAACATAAAAATAGTACTCTTAAAGTGACGGTACCCCAAAACAGACGTAAACCCACAGTTGTGGGCCTCTCCGAACCACGGAGAGCAGAACCAGGATAATAATGATTATAACTAAGGAATAAGGGCCGCTTGCCCGTAGGAATAAAGAATAAGGAACCAGGCTCCACTGGAGCACTTACGTGACCGGCCCAAGACTGGACACTGACCGCAGCAATCGGGCGGCTGGATAATGGCTGGACTACGGCTGCACAGTGACCGCAGTGAGACGGCAGCTGAACAATGGCTGCACCACGGCTGGAGGTCCCTGGACTAGGACAGCAAGGGGACAATGATATTTGATCCAGACTGCAGCAGGATAGGACACTTGACTGGACCCAGACGACACAGGACAAGACTGTAAACAGGACCCAGACTGAAGTGAGAAGGACTCCGACAGAATCCAGACTGAATGGAACAGGAGCAGGACCTAGGACCAGAGAGCAGTATATCTGCAGCTAACAGCAAGCTATCACTGGCACAGATCCCCAGGAGAGCATGGCTTATAAAGGCCTCAGGTGATTAATTGCACCTGAAGATTCAGGGAGCTCCCAGACTAGTGCTTGATTAGCTTAATATCTAACAGCCTAGTGAATAAACTAAGCTCCCAGAACACAAAGCTGTAATGGCAACAGACCTGCCACTGGAGGTCACCAGTGAGTCAAAATGCCAAACAGAAACTGACAGAAAACAAAACAGACTGGTTCCTGACAGAAATACTTACTTATTCACACAATTTTGTTCATTTGACTTGTTTCTAATTTGAAATGCCCATTTTTGTGGGGCCAGAAAGGTGCGTCTTTAAAAGGCGATTTCTACGATACCCCACTTTTGCGCGTCGGGCCGCGACTTTTTCCGGAAACGCCGAAAAACCGCAATTTTCAGGAGAAACGAGATGTACATCCTCCCCCTCTGCCGCCCACCCACCCAACTGACAGCCAGCCAGCAGACAAGCACAGAGAGTTCCGTGGGTCTGTCTGTGATGTCATAAAGGGCCTGCTGATCAATGGCCAGCTCTCTGATTGGCTGCTGTGTTTGATTGACAGATTGAATCTGGCAGCTGATTGGCTGTCTACCCTAAAGTGCATTACACACCCCTGATGGTACCACTGGCTAAGACTCCACCTCAGCTCATTGATTAATGGCCGGCCATTTTTTTCACGCTCATTGGACTTGTTTAATGCAATGCACCTTTGTATATTCACATGCAATTGCTTCATGCTGTAACCACTGTGCATAAAAATTTGGAAACATGGCATACAGTGTATCATTTGCTGTCTAAGTCATGTTTCCCATATTTTCCATTGCAAGATACAAGCCGGTTTGAGTGTTTGGGGCACATTTTAGCTAAAATCATCCTACGGGGCCTAACTGCTTATGCTAAAGCCTGCCTATTTTGAATGGCGTAGTGGTCACTGCAACCTCCAAAAAAATCAGGACTTACTACCCCAATAACCTGCTAACTCACCCCTGAAATACTTACTTATTCACACAATTTTGTTCATTTGACTTGTTTCTAATTTGAAATGCCCATTTTTGTGGGGCCAGAAAGGTGCGTCTTTAAAAGGCGATTTCTACGATACCCCACTTTTGCGCGTCGGGCCGCGACTTTTTCCGGAAACGCCGAAAAACCGCAATTTTCAGGAGAAACGAGATGTACATCCTCCCCCTCTGCCGCCCACCCACCCAACTGACAGCCAGCCAGCAGACAAGCACAGAGAGTTCCGTGGGTCTGTCTGTGATGTCATAAAGGGCCTGCTGATCAATGGCCAGCTCTCTGAGTGGCTGCTGTGTTTGATTGACAGATTGAATCTGGCAGCTGATTGGCTGTCTACCCTAAAGTGCATTACACACCCCTGATGGTACCACTGGCTAAGACTCCACCTCAGCTCATTGATTAATTATAAATTTAGAACAAATGATGGATGAAAGCAGGCAGGCCGGCCATTTTTTTCACGCTCATTGGACTTGTTTAATGCAATGCACCTTTGTATATTCACATGCATTCGCTTCATGCTGTAACCACTGTGCATAAAAATTTGGAAACATGGCATACAGTGTATCATTTGCTGTCTAAGTCATGTTTCCCATATTTTCCATTGCAAGATACAAGCCGGTTTGAGTATTTGGGGCACATTTTAGCTAAAATCATACTACGGGGCCTAACTGCTTATGCTAAAGCCGGCCTATTTTGAATGGCGTAGTGGTCACTGCAACCTCCAAAAAAATCAGGACTTACTACCCCAATAACCTGCTAACTCACCCCTGAAATACTTACTTATTCACACTATTTTGTTCATTTGACTTGTTTCTAATTTGAAATGCCCATTTTCGTGGGGACAGAAAGGTGCGTCTTTAAAAGGCGATTTCTACGATACCCCACTTTTGCGTGTCGGACCGCGACTTTTTCCAGAAACGCAGAAAAACCGCAATTTTCAGGAGAAACGAGACGTACATCCTCCCCCTCTGCCGCCCACCCACCCAACTGACAGCCAGCCAGCAGACAAGCACAGAGAGTTCCGTGGGTCTGTCTGTGATGTCATAAAGGGCCTGCTGATCAATGGCCAGCTCTCTGATTGGCTGCTGTGTTTGATTGACAGATTGAATCTGGCAGCTGATTGGCTGTCTACCCTAAAGTGCATTACACACCCCTGATGGTACCACTGGCTAAGACTCCACCTCAGCTCATTGATTAATTATAAATTTAGAACAAATGATGGATGAAAGCAGGCAGGCCGGCCATTTTTTTCAAGCTCATTGGACTTGTTTAATGCAATGCACCTTTGTATATTCACATGCATTCGCTTCATGCTGTAACCACTGTGCATAAAAATTTGGAAACATGGCATACAGTGTATCATTTGCTGTCTAAGTCATGTTTCCCATATTTTCCATTGCAAGATACAAGCCGGTTTGAGTGTTTGGGGCACATTTTAGCTAAAATCATCCTACGGGGCCTAACTGCTTATGCTAAAGCCTGCCTATTTTGAATGGCGTAGTGGTCACTGCAACCTCCAAAAAAAATCAGGACTTACTACCCCAATAACCTGCTAACTCACCCCTGAAATACTTACTTATTCACACTATTTTGTTCATTTGACTTGTTTCTAATTTGAAATGCCCATTTTTGTGGGGCCAGAAAGGTGCGTCTTTAAAAGGCGATTTCTACGATACCCCACTTTTGCGCGTCGGACCGCGACTTTTTCCAGAAACGCTGAAAAACCGCAATTTTCAGGAGAAACGAGACGTACATCCCCCCCCTCTGCCGCCCACCCACCCAACTGACAGCCAGCCAGCAGACGAGCACAGAGAATTCTGTGGGTCTGTCTGTGATGTCATAATGGGTCTGCTGATCAATGGCCAGCTCTCTGATTGGCTGCTGTGTTTGATTGACAGATTGAATCTGGCAGCTGATTGGCTGTCTACCCTAAAGTGCATTACACACCCCTGATGGTACCACTGGCTAAGACTCCACCTCAGCTCATTGATTAATTATAAATTTAGAACAAATGATGGATGAAAGCAGGCAGGCCGGCCATTTTTTTCACGCTCATTGGACTTGTTTAATGCAATGCACCTTTGTATATTCACATGCATTCGCTTCATGCTGTAACCACTGTGCATAAAAATTTGGAAACATGGCATACAGTGTATCATTTGCTGTCTAAGTCATGTTTCCCATATTTTCATTTGCAAGATACAAGCCGGTTTGAGTGTTTGGGGCACATTTTAGCTAAAATCATCCTACGGGGCCTAACTGCTTATGCTAAAGCCTGCCTATTTTGAATGGCGTAGTGGTCACTGCAACCTCCAAAAAAATCAGGACTTACTACCCCAATAACCTGCTAACTCACCCCTGAAATACTTACTTATTCACACTATTTTGTTCATTTGACTTGTTTCTAATTTTAAATGCCCATTTTTGTGGGGCCAGAAAGGTGCGTCTTTAAAAGGCGATTTCTACGATACCCCACTTTTGCGCGTCGGGCCGCGACTTTTTCCGGAAACGCCGAAAAACCGCAATTTTCAGGAGAAACGAGACGTACATCCTCCCCCTCTGCCGCCCACCCACCCAACTGACAGCCAGCCAGCAGACAAGCACAGAGAGTTCCGTGGGTCTGTCTGTGATGTCATAAAGGGCCTGCTGATCAATGGCCAGCCCTCTGATTGGCTGCTGTGTTTGATTGACAGATTGAATCTGGCAGCTGATTGGCTGTCTACCCTAAAGTGCATTACACACCCCGGATGGTACCACTGGCTAAGACTCCACCTCAGCTCATTGATTAATTATAAATTTAGAACAAATGATGGATGAAAGCAGGCAGGCCGGCCATTTTTTTCACGCTCATTGGACTTGTTTAATGCAATGCACCTTTGAATATTCACATGCATTCGCTTCATGCTGTAACCACTGTGCATAAAAATTTGGAAACATGGCATACAGTGTATCATTTGCTGTCTAAGTCATGTTTCCCATATTTTCCATTGCAAGATACAAGCCGGTTTGAGTATTTGGGGCACATTTTTGCTAAAATCATCCTACGGGGCCTAACTGCTTATGCTAAAGCCGGCCTATTTTGAATGGCGTAGTGGTCACTGCAACCTCCAAAAAAATCAGGACTTACTACCCCAATAACCTGCTAACTCACCCCTGAAATACTTACTTATTCACACTATTTTGTTCATTTGACTTGTTTCTAATTTGAAATGCCCATTTTTGTGGGGCCAGAAAGGTGCGTCTTTAAAAGGTGATTTCTACGATACCCCACTTTTGCGCGTCGGGCCGCGACTTTTTCCGGAAACGCCGAAAAACCGCAATTTTCAGGAGAAACGAGACGTACATCCTCCCCCTCTGCCGCCCACCCACCCAACTGACAGCCAGCCAGCAGACAAGCACAGAGAGTTCCGTGGGTCTGTCTGTGATGTCATAAAGGGCCTGCTGATCAATGGCCAGCTCTCTGATTGGCTGCTGTGTTTGATTGACAGATTGAATCTGGCAGCTGATTGGCTGTCTACCCTAAAGTGCATTACACACCCCTGATGGTACCACTGGCTAAGACTCCACCTCAGCTCATTGATTAATTATAAATTTAGAACAAATGATGGAAGAAAGCAGGCAGGCCGGCCATTTTTTTCACGCTCATTGGACTTGTTTAATGCAATGCACCTTTGAATATTCACATGCATTCGCTTCATGCTGTAACCACTGTGCATAAAAATTTGGAAACATGGCATACAGTGTATCATTTGCTGTCTAAGTCATGTTTCCCATATTTTCCATTGCAAGATACAAGCCGGTTTGAGTATTTGGGGCACATTTTAGCTAAAATCATACTACGGGGCCTAACTGCTTATGCTAAAGCCTGCCTATTTTGAATGGCGTAGTGGTCACTGCAACCTCCAAAAAAATCAGGACTTACTACCCCAATAACCTGCTAACTCACCCCTGAAATACTTACTTATTCACACTATTTTGTTCATTTGACTTGTTTCTAATTTGAAATGCCCATTTTTGTGGGGCCAGAAAGGTGCGTCTTTAAAAGGCGATTTCTACGATACCCCACTTTTGCGCGTCGGACCGCGACTTTTTCCAGAAACGCAGAAAAACCGCAATTTTCAGGAGAAACGAGACGTACATCCTCCCCCTCTGCCGCCCACCCACCCAACTGACAGCCAGCCAGCAGACAAGCACAGAGAGTTCCGTGGGTCTGTCTGTGATGTCATAAAGGGCCTGCTGATCAATGGCCAGCTCTCTGATTGGCTGCTGTGTTTGATTGACAGATTGAATCTGGCAGCTGATTGGCTGTCTACCCTAAAGTGCATTACACACCCCTGATGGTACCACTGGCTAAGACTCCACCTCAGCTCATTGATTAATTATAAATTTAGAACAAATGATGGATGAAAGCAGGCAGGCCGGCCATTTTTTTCAAGCTCATTGGACTTGTTTAATGCAATGCACCTTTGTATATTCACATGCATTCGCTTCATGCTGTAACCACTGTGCATAAAAATTTGGAAACATGGCATACAGTGTATCATTTGCTGTCTAAGTCATGTTTCCCATATTTTCCATTGCAAGATACAAGCCGGTTTGAGTGTTTGGGGCACATTTTAGCTAAAATCATCCTACGGGGCCTAACTGCTTATGCTAAAGCCTGCCTATTTTGAATGGCGTAGTGGTCACTGCAACCTCCAAAAAAAATCAGGACTTACTACCCCAATAACCTGCTAACTCACCCCTGAAATACTTACTTATTCACACTATTTTGTTCATTTGACTTGTTTCTAATTTGAAATGCCCATTTTTGTGGGGCCAGAAAGGTGCGTCTTTAAAAGGCGATTTCTACGATACCCCACTTTTGCGCGTCGGACCGCGACTTTTTCCAGAAACGCTGAAAAACCGCAATTTTCAGGAGAAACGAGACGTACATCCCCCCCCTCTGCCGCCCACCCACCCAACTGACAGCCAGCCAGCAGACGAGCACAGAGAATTCTGTGGGTCTGTCTGTGATGTCATAATGGGTCTGCTGATCAATGGCCAGCTCTTTGATTGGCTGCTGTGTTTGATTGACAGATTGAATCTGGCAGCTGATTGGCTGTCTACCCTAAAGTGCATTACACACCCCTGATGGTACCACTATCTAAGACTCCACCTCAGCTCATTGATTAATTATAAATTTAGAACAAATGATGGATGAAAGCAGGCAGGCCGGCCATTTTTTTCACGCTCATTGGACTTGTTTAATGCAATGCACCTTTGTATATTCACATGCATTCGCTTCATGCTGTAACCACTGTGCATAAAAATTTGGAAACATGGCATACAGTGTATCATTTGCTGTCTAAGTCATGTTTCCCATATTTTCATTTGCAAGATACAAGCCGGTTTGAGTGTTTGGGGCACATTTTAGCTAAAATCATCCTACGGGGCCTAACTGCTTATGCTAAAGCCTGCCTATTTTGAATGGCGTAGTGGTCACTGCAACCTCCAAAAAAATCAGGACTTACTACCCCAATAACCTGCTAACTCACCCCTGAAATACTTACTTATTCACATTATTTTGTTCATTTGACTTGTTTCTAATTTGAAATGCCCATTTTTGTGGGGCCAGAAAGGTGCGTCTTTAAAAGGCGATTTCTACGATACCCCACTTTTGCGCGTCGGACCGCGACTTTTTCCGGAAACGCTGAAAAACCGCAATTTTCAGGAGAAACGAGACGTACATCCTCCCCCTCTGCCGCCCACCCACCCAACTGACAGCCAGCCAGCAGACAAGCACAGAGAGTTCCGTGGGTCTGTCTGTGATGTCATAAAGGGCCTGCTGATCAATGGCCAGCTCTCTGATTGGCTGCTGTGTTTGATTGACAGATTGAATCTGGCAGCTGATTGGCTGTCTACCCTAAAGTGCATTACACACCCCTGATGGTACCACTGGCTAAGACTCCACCTCAGCTCATTGATTAATTATAAATTTAGAACAAATGATGGATGAAAGCAGGCAGGCCGGCCATTTTTTTCACGCTCATTGGACTTGTTTAATGCAATGCACCTTTGTATATTCACATGCATTCGCTTCATGCTGTAACCACTGTGCATAAAAATTTGGAAACATGGCATACAGTGTATCATTTGCTGTCTAAGTCATGTTTCCCATATTTTCCATTGCAAGATACAAGCCGGTTTGAGTGTTTGGGGCACATTTTAGCTAAAATCATCCTACGGGGCCTAACTGCTTATGCTAAAGCCTGCCTATTTTGAATGGCGTAGTGGTCACTGCAACCTCCAAAAAAATCAGGACTTACTACCCCAATAACCTGCTAACTCACCCCTGAAATACTTACTTATTCACACTATTTTGTTCATTTGACTTGTTTCTAATTTGAAATGCCCATTTTTGTGGGGCCAGAGAGGTGCGTCTTTAAAAGGCGATTTCTACGATACCCCACTTTTGCGCGTCGGGCCGCGACTTTTTCCGGAAACGCCGAAAAACCGCAATTTTCAGGAGAAACGAGACGTACATCCTCCCCCTCTGCCGCCCACCCACCCAACTGACAGCCAGCCAGCAGACAAGCACAGAGAGTTCCGTGGGTCTGTCTGTGATGTCATAAAGGGCCTGCTGATCAATGGCCAGCTCTCTGATTGGCTGCTGTGTTTGATTGACAGATTGAATCTGGCAGCTGATTGGCTGTCTACCCTAAAGTGCATTACACACCCCGGATGGTACCACTGGCTAAGACTCCACCTCAGCTCATTGATTAATTATAAATTTAGAACAAATGATGGATGAAAGCAGGCAGGCCGGCCATTTTTTTCACGCTCATTGGACTTGTTTAATGCAATGCACCTTTGTATATTCACATGCATTCGCTTCATGCTGTAACCACTGTGCATAAAAATTTGGAAACATGGCATACAGTGTATCATTTGCTGTCTAAGTCATGTTTCCCATATTTTCATTTGCAAGATACAAGCCGGTTTGAGTGTTTGGGGCACATTTTAGCTAAAATCATCCTACGGGGCCTAACTGCTTATGCTAAAGCCTGCCTATTTTGAATGGCGTAGTGGTCACTGCAACCTCCAAAAAAATCAGGACTTACTACCCCAATAACCTGCTAACTCACCCCTGAAATACTTACTTATTCACATTATTTTGTTCATTTGACTTGTTTCTAATTTGAAATGCCCATTTTTGTGGGGCCAGAAAGGTGCGTCTTTAAAAGGCGATTTCTACGATACCCCACTTTTGCGCGTCGGACCGCGACTTTTTCCGGAAACGCCGAAAAACCGCAATTTTCAGGAGAAACGAGACGTACATCCTCCCCCTCTGCCGCCCACCCACCCAACTGACAGCCAGCCAGCAGACAAGCACAGAGAGTTCCGTGGGTCTGTCTGTGATGTCATAAAGGGCCTGCTGATCAATGGCCAGCTCTCTGATTGGCTGCTGTGTTTGATTGACAGATTGAATCTGGCAGCTGATTGGCTGTCTACCCTAAAGTGCATTACACACCCCTGATGGTACCACTGGCTAAGACTCCACCTCAGCTCATTGATTAATTATAAATTTAGAACAAATGATGGATGAAAGCAGGCAGGCCGGCCATTTTTTTCACGCTCATTGGACTTGTTTAATGCAATGCACCTTTGTATATTCACATGCATTCGCTTCATGCTGTAACCACTGTGCATAAAAATTTGGAAACATGGCATACAGTGTATCATTTGCTGTCTAAGTCATGTTTCCCATATTTTCCATTGCAAGATACAAGCCGGTTTGAGTGTTTGGGGCACATTTTAGCTAAAATCATCCTACGGGGCCTAACTGCTTATGCTAAAGCCTGCCTATTTTGAATGGCGTAGTGGTCACTGCAACCTCCAAAAAAATCAGGACTTACTACCCCAATAACCTGCTAACTCACCCCTGAAATACTTACTTATTCACACTATTTTGTTCATTTGACTTGTTTCTAATTTGAAATGCCCATTTTTGTGGGGCCAGAGAGGTGCGTCTTTAAAAGGCGATTTCTACGATACCCCACTTTTGCGCGTCGGGCCGCGACTTTTTCCGGAAACGCCGAAAAACCGCAATTTTCAGGAGAAACGAGACGTACATCCTCCCCCTCTGCCGCCCACCCACCCAACTGACAGCCAGCCAGCAGACAAGCACAGAGAGTTCCGTGGGTCTGTCTGTGATGTCATAAAGGGCCTGCTGATCAATGGCCAGCTCTCTGATTGGCTGCTGTGTTTGATTGACAGATTGAATCTGGCAGCTGATTGGCTGTCTACCCTAAAGTGCATTACACACCCCGGATGGTACCACTGGCTAAGACTCCACCTCAGCTCATTGATTAATTATAAATTTAGAACAAATGATGGATGAAAGCAGGCAGGCCGGCCATTTTTTTCACGCTCATTGGACTTGTTTAATGCAATGCACCTTTGAATATTCACATGCATTCGCTTCATGCTGTAACCACTGTGCATAAAAATTTGGAAACATGGCATACAGTGTATCATTTGCTGTCTAAGTCATGTTTCCCATATTTTCCATTGCAAGATACAAGCCGGTTTGAGTATTTGGGGCACATTTTAGCTAAAATCATCCTACGGGGCCTACCTGCTTATGCTAAAGCCTGCCTATTTTGAATGGCGTAGTGGTCACTGCAACCTCCAAAAAAATCAGGACTTACTACCCCAATAACCTGCTAACTCACCCCTGAAATACTTACTTATTCACACTATTTTGTTCATTTGACTTGTTTCTAATTTGAAATGCCCATTTTTGTAGGGCCAGAAAGGTGCGTCTTTAAAAGGCGATTTCTACGATACCCCACTTTTGCGCGTCGGGCCGCGACTTTTTCCGGAAACGCCGAAAAACCGCAATTTTCAGGAGAAACGAGACGTACATCCTCCCCCTCTGCCGCCCACCCACCCAACTGACAGCCAGCCAGCAGACAAGCACAGAGAGTTCCGTGGGTCTGTCTGTGATGTCATAAAGGGCCTGCTGATCAATGGCCAGCTCTCTGATTGGCTGCTGTGTTTGATTGACAGATTGAATCTGGCAGCTGATTGGCTGTCTACCCTAAAGTGCATTACACACCCCTGATGGTACCACTGGCTAAGACTCCACCTCAGCTCATTGATTAATTATAAATTTAGAACAAATGATGGATGAAAGCAGGCAGGCCGGCCATTTTTTTCACGCTCATTGGACTTGTTTAATGCAATGCACCTTTGAATATTCACATGCATTCGCTTCATGCTGTAACCACTGTGCATAAAAATTTGGAAACATGGCATACAGTGTATCATTTGCTGTCTAAGTCATGTTTCCCATATTTTCCATTGCAAGATACAAGCCGGTTTGAGTATTTGGGGCACATTTTAGCTAAAATCATACTACGGGGCCTAACTGCTTATGCTAAAGCCGGCCTATTTTGAATGGTGTAGTGGTCACTGCAACCTCCAAAAAAATCAGGACTTACTACCCCAATAACCTGCTAACTCACCCCTGAAATACCTACTTATTCACACTATTTTGTTCATTTGACTTGTTTCTAATTTGAAATGCCCATTTTCGTGGGGCCAGAAAGGTGCGTCTTTAAAAGGCGATTTCTACGATACCCCACTTTTGCGCGTCGGACCGCGACTTTTTCCAGAAACGCAGAAAAACCGCAATTTTCAGGAGAAACGAGACGTACATCCTCCCCCTCTGCCGCCCACCCACCCAACTGACAGCCAGCCAGCAGACAAGCACAGAGAGTTCCGTGGGTCTGTCTGTGATGTCATAATGGGTCTGCTGATCAATGGCCAGCTCTCTGATTGGCTGCTGTGTTTGATTGACAGATTGAATCTGGCAGCTGATTGGCTGTCTACCCTAAAGTGCATTACACACCCCTGATGGTACCACTGGCTAAGACTCCACCTCAGCTCATTGATTAATTATAAATTTAGAACAAATGATGGATGAAAGCAGGCAGGCCGGCCATTTTTTTCAAGCTCATTGGACTTGTTTAATGCAATGCACCTTTGTATATTCACATGCATTCGCTTCATGCTGTAACCACTGTGCATACAAATTTGGAAACATGGCATACAGTGTATCATTTGCTGTCTAAGTCATGTTTCCCATATTTTCCATTGCAAGATACAAGCCGGTTTGAGTGTTTGGGGCACATTTTAGCTAAAATCATCCTACGGGGCCTAACTGCTTATGCTAAAGCCTGCCTATTTTGAATGGCGTAGTGGTCACTGCAACCTCCAAAAAAAATCAGGACTTACTACCCCAATAACCTGCTAACTCACCCCTGAAATACTTACTTATTCACACTATTTTGTTCATTTGACTTGTTTCTAATTTGAAATGCCCATTTTTGTGGGGCCAGAAAGGTGCGTCTTTAAAAGGCGATTTCTACGATACCCCACTTTTGCGCGTCGGACCGCGACTTTTTCCGGAAACGCTGAAAAACCGCAATTTTCAGGAGAAACGAGACGTACATCCCCCCCCCTCTGCCGCCCACCCACCCAACTGACAGCCAGCCAGCAGACGAGCACAGAGAATTCTGTGGGTCTGTCTGTGATGTCATAATGGGTCTGCTGATCAATGGCCAGCTCTCTGATTGGCTGCTGTGTTTGATTGACAGATTGAATCTGGCAGCTGATTGGCTGTCTACCGTAAAGTGCATTACACACCCCTGATGGTACCACTATCTAAGACTCCACCTCAGCTCATTGATTAATTATAAATTTAGAACAAATGATGGATGAAAGCAGGCAGGCCGGCCATTTTTTTAACGCTCATTGGACTTGTTTAATGCAATGCACCTTTGTATATTCACATGCATTCGCTTCATGCTGTAACCACTGTGCATAAAAATTTGGAAACATGGCATACAGTGTATCATTTGCTGTCTAAGTCATGTTTCCCATATTTTCCATTGCAAGATACAAGCCGGTTTGAGTGTTTGGGGCACATTTTAGCTAAAATCATCCTACGGGGCCTAACTGCTTATGCTAAAGCCGGCCTATTTTGAATGGCGTAGTGGTCACTGCAACCTCCAAAAAAATCAGGACTTACTACCCCAATAACCTGCTAACTCACCCCTGAAATACTTACTTATTCACACTATTTTGTTCATTTGACTTGTTTCTAATTTGAAATGCCCATTTTCGTGGGGCCAGAAAGGTGCGTCTTTAAAAGGCGATTTCTACGATACCCCACTTTTGCGCGTCGGACCGCGACTTTTTCCAGAAACGCCGAAAAACCGCAATTTTCAGGAGAAACGAGACGTACATCCTCCCCCTCTGCCGCCCACCCACCCAACTGACAGCCAGCGAGCAGACAAGCACAGAGAGTTCCGTGGGTCTGTCTATGATGTCATAAAGGGCCTGCTGATCAATGGCCAGCTCTCTGATTGGCTGCTGTGTTTGATTGACAGATTGAATCTGGCAGCTGATTGGCTGTCTACCCTAAAGTGCATTACACACCCCTGATGGTACCACTGGCTAAGACTCCACCTCAGCTCATTGATTAATTATAAATTTAGAAGAAATGATGGATGAAAGCAGGCAGGCCGGCCATTTTTTTCACGCTCATTGGACTTGTTTAATGCAATGCACCTGTGTATATTCACATGCATTCGCTTCATGCTGTAACCACTGTGCATAAAAATTTGGAAACATGGCATACAGTGTATCATTTGCTGTCTAAGTCATGTTTCCCATATTTTCCATTGCAAGATACAAGCCGGTTTGAGTGTTTGGGGCACATTTTAGCTAAAATCATCCTACGGGGCCTAACTGCTTATGCTAAAGCCTGCCTATTTTGAATGGCGTAGTGGTCACTGCAACCTCCAAAAAAATCAGGACTTACTACCCCAATAACCTGCTAACTCACCCCTGAAATACTTACTTATTCACACTATTTTGTTCATTTGACTTGTTTCTAATTTGAAATGCCCATTTTTGTGGGGCCAGAAAGGTGCGTCTTTAAAAGGCGATTTCTACGATACCCCACTTTTGCGCGTCAGGCCGCGACTTTTTCCGGAAACGCCGAAAAACCGCAATTTTCAGGAGAAACGAGACGTACATCCTCCCCCTCTGCCGCCCACCCACCCAACTGACAGCTAGCCAGCAGACAAGCACAGAGAGTTCCGTGGGTCTGTCTGTGATGTCATAAAGGGCCTGCTGATCAATGGCCAGCTCTCTGATTGGCTGCTGTGTTTGATTGACAGATTGAATCTGGCAGCTGATTGGCTGTCTACCCTAAAGTGCATTACACACCCCTGATGGTACCACTAGCTAAGACTCCACCTCAGCTCATTGATTAATTATAAATTTAGAACAAATGATGGATGAAAGCAGGCAGGCCGGCCATTTTTTTCACGCTCATTGGACTTGTTTAATGCAATGCACCTGTGTATATTCACATGCATTCGCTTCATGCTGTAACCACTGTGCATAAAAATTTGGAAACATGGCATACAGTGTATCATTTGCTGTCTAAGTCATGTTTCCCATATTTTCCATTGCAAGATACAAGCCGGTTTGAGTATTTGGGGCACATTTTAGCTAAAATCATCCTACGGGGCCTACCTGCTTATGCTAAAGCCTGCCTATTTTGAATGGCGTAGTGGTCACTGCAACCTCCAAAAAAATCAGGACTTACTACCCCAATAACCTGCTAACTCACCCCTGAAATACTTACTTATTCACACTATTTTGTTCATTTGACTTGTTTCTAATTTGAAATGCCCATTTTTGTGGGGCCAGAAAGGTGCGTCTTTAAAAGGCGATTTCTACGATACCCCACTTTTGCGCGTCGGGCCGCGACTTTTTCCGGAAACGCCGAAAAACCGCAATTTTCAGGAGAAACGAGACGTACATCCTCCCCCTCTGCCGCCCACCCACCCAACTGACAGCCAGCCAGCAGACAAGCACAGAGAGTTCCGTGGGTCTGTCTGTGATGTCATAAAGGGCCTGCTGATCAATGGCCAGCTCTCTGATTGGCTGCTGTGTTTGATTGACAGATTGAATCTGGCAGCTGATTGGCTGTCTACCCTAAAGTGCATTACACACCCCTGATGGTACCACTGGCTAAGACTCCACCTCAGCTCATTGATTAATTTTAAATTTAGAACAAATGATGGATGAAAGCAGGCAGGCCGGCCATTTTTTTCACGCTCATTGGACTTGTTTAATGCAATGCACCTTTGAATATTCACATGCATTCGCTTCATGCTGTAACCACTGTGCATAAAAATTTGGAAACATGGCATACAGTGTATCATTTGCTGTCTAAGTCATGTTTCCCATATTTTCCATTGCAAGATACAAGCCGGTTTGAGTATTTGGGGCACATTTTAGCTAAAATCATACTACGGGGCCTAACTGCTTATGCTAAAGCCGGCCTATTTTGAATGGCGTAGTGGTCACTGCAACCTCCAAAAAAATCAGGACTTACTACCCCAATAACCTGCTAACTCACCCCTGAAATACTTACTTATTCACACTATTTTGTTCATTTGACTTGTTTCTAATTTGAAATGCCCATTTTTGTGGGGCCAGAAAGGTGCGTCTTTAAAAGGCGATTTCTACGTTACCCCACTTTTGCGCGTCGGGCCGCGACTTTTTCCGGAAACGCCGAAAAACCGCAATTTTCAGGAGAAACGAGACGTACATCCTCCCCCTCTGCCGCCCACCCACCCAACTGACAGCCAGCCAGCAGACAAGCACAGAGAGTTCCGTGGGTCTGTCTGTGATGTCATAAAGGGCCTGCTGATCAATGGCCAGCTCTCTGATTGGCTGCTGTGTTTGATTGACAGATTGAATCTGGCAGCTGATTGGCTGTCTACCCTAAAGTGCATTACACACCCCTGATGGTACCACTGGCTAAGACTCCACCTCAGCTCATTGATTAATTATAAATTTAGAACAAATGATGGATGAAAGCAGGCAGGCCGGCCATTTTTTTCACGCTCATTGGACTTGTTTAATGCAATGCACCTTTGAATATTCACATGCATTCGCTTCATGCTGTAACCACTGTGCATAAAAATTTGGAAACATGGCATACAGTGTATCATTTGCTGTCTAAGTCATGTTTCCCATATTTTCCATTGCAAGATACAAGCCGGTTTGAGTATTTGGGGCACATTTTAGCTAAAATCATACTACGGGGCCTAACTGCTTATGCTAAAGCCGGCCTATTTTGAATGGCGTAGTGGTCACTGCAACCTCCAAAAAAATCAGGACTTACTACCCCAATAACCTGCTAACTCACCCCTGAAATACTTACTTATTCACACTATTTTGTTCATTTGACTTGTTTCTAATTTGAAATGCCCATTTTCGTGGGGCCAGAAAGGTGCGTCTTTAAAAGGCGATTTCTACGATACCCCACTTTTGCGCGTCGGACCGCGACTTTTTCCAGAAACGCAGAAAAACCGCAATTTTCAGGAGAAACGAGACGTACATCCTCCCCCTCTGCCGCCCACCCACCCAACTGACAGCCAGCCAGCAGACAAGCACAGAGAGTTCCGTGGGTCTGTCTGTGATGTCATAATGGGTCTGCTGACCAATGGCCAGCTCTCTGATTGGCTGCTGTGTTTGATTGACAGATTGAATCTGGCAGCTGATTGGCTGTCTACCCTAAAGTGCATTACACACCCCTGATGGTACCACTGGCTAAGACTCCACCTCAGCTCATTGATTAATTATAAATTTAGAACAAATGATGGATGAAAGCAGGCAGGCCGGCCATTTTTTTCACGCTCATTGGACTTGTTTAATGCAATGCACCTTTGTATATTCACATGCATTCGCTTCATGCTGTAACCACTGTGCATAAAAATTTGGAAACATGGCATACAGTGTATCATTTGCTGTCTAAGTCATGTTTCCCATATTTTCCATTGCAAGATACAAGCCGGTTTGAGTGTTTGGGGCACATTTTAGCTAAAATCATCCTACGGGGCCTAACTGCTTATGCTAAAGCCGGCCTATTTTGAATGGCGTAGTGGTCACTGCAACCTCCAAAAAAATCAGGACTTACTACCCCAATAACCTGCTAACTCACCCCTGAAATACTTACTTATTCACACTATTTTGTTCATTTGACTTGTTTCTAATTTGAAATGCCCATTTTCGTGGGGCCAGAAAGGTGCGTCTTTAAAAGGCGATTTCTACGATACCCCACTTTTGCGCGTCGGACCGCGACTTTTTCCAGAAACGCCGAAAAACCGCAATTTTCAGGAGAAACGAGACGTACATCCTCCCCCTCTGCCGCCCACCCACCCAACTGACAGCCAGCGAGCAGACAAGCACAGAGAGTTCCGTGGGTCTGTCTATGATGTCATAAAGGGCCTGCTGATCAATGGCCAGCTCTCTGATTGGCTGCTGTGTTTGATTGACAGATTGAATCTGGCAGCTGATTGGCTGTCTACCCTAAAGTGCATTACACACCCCTGATGGTACCACTGGCTAAGACTCCACCTCAGCTCATTGATTAATTATAAATTTAGAACAAATGATGGATGAAAGCAGGCAGGCCGGCCATTTTTTTCACGCTCATTGGACTTGTTTAATGCAATGCACCTGTGTATATTCACATGCATTCGCTTCATGCTGTAACCACTGTGCATAAAAATTTGGAAACATGGCATACAGTGTATCATTTGCTGTCTAAGTCATGTTTCCCATATTTTCCATTGCAAGATACAAGCCGGTTTGAGTGTTTGGGGCACATTTTAGCTAAAATCATCCTACGGGGCCTAACTGCTTATGCTAAAGCCTGCCTATTTTGAATGGCGTAGTGGTCACTGCAACCTCCAAAAAAATCAGGACTTACTACCCCAATAACCTGCTAACTCACCCCTGAAATACTTACTTATTCACACTATTTTGTTCATTTGACTTGTTTCTAATTTGAAATGCCCATTTTTGTGGGGCCAGAAAGGTGCGTCTTTAAAAGGCGATTTCTACGATACCCCACTTTTGCGCGTCAGGCCGCGACTTTTTCCGGAAACGCCGAAAAACCGCAATTTTCAGGAGAAACGAGACGTACATCCTCCCCCTCTGCCGCCCACCCACCCAACTGACAGCCAGCCAGCAGACAAGCACAGAGAGTTCCGTGGGTCTGTCTGTGATGTCATAAAGGGCCTGCTGATCAATGGCCAGCTCTCTGATTGGCTGCTGTGTTTGATTGACAGATTGAATCTGGCAGCTGATTGGCTGTCTACCCTAAAGTGCATTACACACCCCTGATGGTACCACTAGCTAAGACTCCACCTCAGCTCATTGATTAATTATAAATTTAGAACAAATGATGGATGAAAGCAGGCAGGCCGGCCATTTTTTTCACGCTCATTGGACTTGTTTAATGCAATGCACCTGTGTATATTCACATGCATTCGCTTCATGCTGTAACCACTGTGCATAAAAATTTGGAAACATGGCATACAGTGTATCATTTGCTGTCTAAGTCATGTTTCCCATATTTTCCATTGCAAGATACAAGCCGGTTTGAGTATTTGGGGCACATTTTAGCTAAAATCATCCTACGGGGCCTACCTGCTTATGCTAAAGCCTGCCTATTTTGAATGGCGTAGTGGTCACTGCAACCTCCAAAAAAATCAGGACTTACTACCCCAATAACCTGCTAACTCACCCCTGAAATACTTACTTATTCACACTATTTTGTTCATTTGACTTGTTTCTAATTTGAAATGCCCATTTTTGTGGGGCCAGAAAGGTGCGTCTTTAAAAGGCGATTTCTACGATACCCCACTTTTGCGCGTCGGGCCGCGACTTTTTCCGGAAACGCCGAAAAACCGCAATTTTCAGGAGAAACGAGACGTACATCCTCCCCCTCTGCCGCCCACCCACCCAACTGACAGCCAGCCAGCAGACAAGCACAGAGAGTTCCGTGGGTCTGTCTGTGATGTCATAAAGGGCCTGCTGATCAATGGCCAGCTCTCTGATTGGCTGCTGTGTTTGATTGACAGATTGAATCTGGCAGCTGATTGGCTGTCTACCCTAAAGTGCATTACACACCCCTGATGGTACCACTGGCTAAGACTCCACCTCAGCTCATTGATTAATTATAAATTTAGAACAAATGATGGATGAAAGCAGGCAGGCCGGCCATTTTTTTCACGCTCATTGGACTTGTTTAATGCAATGCACCTTTGAATATTCACATGCATTCGCTTCATGCTGTAACCACTGTGCATAAAAATTTGGAAACATGGCATACAGTGTATCATTTGCTGTCTAAGTCATGTTTCCCATATTTTCCATTGCAAGATACAAGCCGGTTTGAGTATTTGGGGCACATTTTAGCTAAAATCATAATACAGGGCCTAACTGCTTATGCTAAAGCCGGCCTATTTTGAATGGCGTAGTGGTCACTGCAACCTCCAAAAAAATCAGGACTTACTACCCCAATAACCTGCTAACTCACCCCTGAAATACTTACTTATTCACACTATTTTGTTCATTTGACTTGTTTCTAATTTGAAATGCCCATTTTTGTGGGGCCAGAAAGGTGCGTCTTTAAAAGGCGATTTCTACGATACCCCACTTTTGCGCGTCGGGCCGCGACTTTTTCCGGAAACGCCAAAAAACCGCAATTTTCAGGAGAACGAGACGTACATCCTCCCCCTCTGCCGCCCACCCACCCAACTGACAGCCAGCCAGCAGACAAGCACAGAGAGTTCCGTGGGTCTGTCTGTGATGTCATAAAGGGCCTGCTGATCAATGGCCAGCTCTCTGATTGGCTGCTGTGTTTGATTGACAGATTGAATCTGGCAGCTGATTGGCTGTCTACCCTAAAGTGCATTACACACCCCTGATGGTACCACTGGCTAAGACTCCACCTCAGCTCATTGATTAATTATAAATTTAGAACAAATGATGGATGAAAGCAGGCAGGCCGGCCATTTTTTTCACGCTCATTGGACTTGTTTAATGCAATGCACCTGTGTATATTCACATGCATTCGCTTCATGCTGTAACCACTGTGCATAAAAATTTGGAAACATGGCATACAGTGTATCATTTGCTGTCTAAGTCATGTTTCCCATATTTTCCATTGCAAGATACAAGCCGGTTTGAGTGTTTGGGGCACATTTTAGCTAAAATCATCCTACGGGGCCTAACTGCTTATGCTAAAGCCTGCCTATTTTGAATGGCGTAGTGGTCACTGCAACCTCCAAAAAAATCAGGACTTACTACCCCAATAACCTGCTAACTCACCCCTGAAATACTTACTTATTCACACTATTTTGTTCATTTGACTTGTTTCTAATTTGAAATGCCCATTTTTGTGGGGCCAGAAAGGTGCGTCTTTAAAAGGCGATTTCTACGATACCCCACTTTTGCGCGTCAGGCCGCGACTTTTTCCGGAAACGCCGAAAAACCGCAATTTTCAGGAGAAACGAGACGTACATCCTCCCCCTCTGCCGCCCACCCACCCAACTGACAGCCAGCCAGCAGACAAGCACAGAGAGTTCCGTGGGTCTGTCTGTGATGTCATAAAGGGCCTGCTGATCAATGGCCAGCTCTCTGATTGGCTGCTGTGTTTGATTGACAGATTGAATCTGGCAGCTGATTGGCTGTCTACCCTAAAGTGCATTACACACCCCTGATGGTACCACTAGCTAAGACTCCACCTCAGCTCATTGATTAATTATAAATTTAGAACAAATGATGGATGAAAGCAGGCAGGCCGGCCATTTTTTTCACGCTCATTGGACTTGTTTAATGCAATGCACCTGTGTATATTCACATGCATTCGCTTCATGCTGTAACCACTGTGCATAAAAATTTGGAAACATGGCATACAGTGTATCATTTGCTGTCTAAGTCATGTTTCCCATATTTTCCATTGCAAGATACAAGCCGGTTTGAGTATTTGGGGCACATTTTAGCTAAAATCATCCTACGGGGCCTACCTGCTTATGCTAAAGCCTGCCTATTTTGAATGGCGTAGTGGTCACTGCAACCTCCAAAAAAATCAGGACTTACTACCCCAATAACCTGCTAACTCACCCCTGAAATACTTACTTATTCACACTATTTTGTTCATTTGACTTGTTTCTAATTTGAAATGCCCATTTTTGTGGGGCCAGAAAGGTGCGTCTTTAAAAGGCGATTTCTACGATACCCCACTTTTGCGCGTCGGGCCGCGACTTTTTCCGGAAACGCCGAAAAACCGCAATTTTCAGGAGAAACGAGACGTACATCCTCCCCCTCTGCCGCCCACCCACCCAACTGACAGCCAGCCAGCAGACAAGCACAGAGAGTTCCGTGGGTCTGTCTGTGATGTCATAAAGGGCCTGCTGATCAATGGCCAGCTCTCTGATTGGCTGCTGTGTTTGATTGACAGATTGAATCTGGCAGCTGATTGGCTGTCTACCCTAAAGTGCATTACACACCCCTGATGGTACCACTGGCTAAGACTCCACCTCAGCTCATTGATTAATTATAAATTTAGAACAAATGATGGATGAAAGCAGGCAGGCCGGCCATTTTTTTCACGCTCATTGGACTTGTTTAATGCAATGCACCTTTGAATATTCACATGCATTCGCTTCATGCTGTAACCACTGTGCATAAAAATTTGGAAACATGGCATACAGTGTATCATTTGCTGTCTAAGTCATGTTTCCCATATTTTCCATTGCAAGATACAAGCCGGTTTGAGTATTTGGGGCACATTTTAGCTAAAATCATAATACGGGGCCTAACTGCTTATGCTAAAGCCGGCCTATTTTGAATGGCGTAGTGGTCACTGCAACCTCCAAAAAAATCAGGACTTACTACCCCAATAACCTGCTAACTCACCCCTGAAATACTTACTTATTCACACTATTTTGTTCATTTGACTTGTTTCTAATTTGAAATGCCCATTTTTGTGGGGCCAGAAAGGTGCGTCTTTAAAAGGCGATTTCTACGATACCCCACTTTTGCGCGTCGGGCCGCGACTTTTTCCGGAAACGCCGAAAAACCGCAATTTTCAGGAGAACGAGACGTACATCCTCCCCCTCTGCCGCCCACCCACCCAACTGACAGCCAGCCAGCAGACAAGCACAGAGAGTTCCGTGGGTCTGTCTGTGATGTCATAAAGGGCCTGCTGATCAATGGCCAGCTCTCTGATTGGCTGCTGTGTTTGATTGACAGATTGAATCTGGCAGCTGATTGGCTGTCTACCCTAAAGTGCATTACACACCCCTGATGGTACCACTGGCTAAGACTCCACCTCAGCTCATTGATTAATTATAAATTTAGAACAAATGATGGATGAAAGCAGGCAGGCCGGCCATTTTTTTCACGCTCATTGGACTTGTTTAATGCAATGCACCTTTGAATATTCACATGCATTCGCTTCATGCTGTAACCACTGTGCATAAAAATTTGGAAACATGGCATACAGTGTATCATTTGCTGTCTAAGTCATGTTTCCCATATTTTCCATTGCAAGATACAAGCCGGTTTGAGTATTTGGGGCACATTTTAGCTAAAATCATAATACGGGGCCTAACTGCTTATGCTAAAGCCGGCCTATTTTGAATGGCGTAGTGGTCACTGCAACCTCCAAAAAAATCAGGACTTACTACCCCAATAACCTGCTAACTCACCCCTGAAATACTTACTTATTCACACTATTTTGTTCATTTGACTTGTTTCTAATTTGAAATGCCCATTTTTGTGGGGCCAGAAAGGTGCGTCTTTAAAAGGCGATTTCTACGATACCCCACTTTTGCGCGTCGGGCCGCGACTTTTTCCGGAAACGCCGAAAAACCGCAATTTTCAGGAGAACGAGACGTACATCCTCCCCCTCTGCCGCCCACCCACCCAACTGACAGCCAGCCAGCAGACAAGCACAGAGAGTTCCGTGGGTCTGTCTGTGATGTCATAAAGGGCCTGCTGATCAATGGCCAGCTCTCTGATTGGCTGCTGTGTTTGATTGACAGATTGAATCTGGCAGCTGATTGGCTGTCTACCCTAAAGTGCATTACACACCCCTGATGGTACCACTGGCTAAGACTCCACCTCAGCTCATTGATTAATTATAAATTTAGAACAAATGATGGATGAAAGCAGGCAGGCCGGCCATTTTTTTCACGCTCATTGGACTTGTTTAATGCAATGCACCTTTGAATATTCACATGCATTCGCTTCATGCTGTAACCACTGTGCATAAAAATTTGGAAACATGGCATACAGTGTATCATTTGCTGTCTAAGTCATGTTTCCCATATTTTCCATTGCAAGATACAAGCCGGTTTGAGTATTTGGGGCACATTTTAGCTAAAATCATACTACGGGGCCTAACTGCTTATGCTAAAGCCGGCCTATTTTGAATGGCGTAGTGGTCACTGCAACCTCCAAAAAAATCAGGACTTACTACCCCAATAACCTGCTAACTCACCCCTGAAATACCTACTTATTCACACTATTTTGTTCATTTGACTTGTTTCTAATTTGAAATGCCCATTTTCGTGGGGCCAGAAAGGTGCGTCTTTAAAAGGCGATTTCTACGATACCCCACTTTTGCGCGTCGGACCGCGACTTTTTCCAGAAACGCAGAAAAACCGCAATTTTCAGGAGAAACGAGACGTACATCCTCCCCCTCTGCCGCCCACCCACCCAACTGACAGCCAGCCAGCAGACAAGCACAGAGAGTTCCGTGGGTCTGTCTGTGATGTCATAATGGGTCTGCTGATCAATGGCCAGCTCTCTGATTGGCTGCTGTGTTTGATTGACAGATTGAATCTGGCAGCTGATTGGCTGTCTACCCTAAAGTGCATTACACACCCCTGATGGTACCACTGGCTAAGACTCCACCTCAGCTCATTGATTAATTATAAATTTAGAACAAATGATGGATGAAAGCAGGCAGGCCGGCCATTTTTTTCAAGCTCATTGGACTTGTTTAATGCAATGCACCTTTGTATATTCACATGCATTCGCTTCATGCTGTAACCACTGTGCATAAAAATTTGGAAACATGGCATACAGTGTATCATTTGCTGTCTAAGTCATGTTTCCCATATTTTCCATTGCAAGATACAAGCCGGTTTGAGTGTTTGGGGCACATTTTAGCTAAAATCATCCTACGGGGCCTAACTGCTTATGCTAAAGCCTGCCTATTTTGAATGGCGTAGTGGTCACTGCAACCTCCAAAAAAAATCAGGACTTACTACCCCAATAACCTGCTAACTCACCCCTGAAATACTTACTTATTCACACTATTTTGTTCATTTGACTTGTTTCTAATTTGAAATGCCCATTTTTGTGGGGCCAGAAAGGTGCGTCTTTAAAAGGCGATTTCTACGATACCCCACTTTTGCGCGTTGGACCGCGACTTTTTCCGGAAACCCTGAAAAACCGCAATTTTCAGGAGAAACGAGACGTACATCCCCCCCCTCTGCCGCCCACCCACCCAACTGACAGCCAGCCAGCAGACGAGCACAGAGAATTCTGTGGGTCTGTCTGTGATGTCATAATGGGTCTGCTGATCAATGGCCAGCTCTCTGATTGGCTGCTGTGTTTGATTGACAGATTGAATCTGGCAGCTGATTGGCTGTCTACCCTAAAGTGCATTACACACCCCTGATGGTACCACTATCTAAGACTCCACCTCAGCTCATTGATTAATTATAAATTTAGAACAAATGATGGATGAAAGCAGGCAGGCCGGCCATTTTTTTCACGCTCATTGGACTTGTTTAATGCAATGCACCTTTCTATATTCACATGCATTCGCTTCATGCTGTAACCACTGTGCATAAAAATTTGGAAACATGGCATACAGTGTATCATTTGCTGTCTAAGTCATGTTTCCCATATTTTCATTTGCAAGATACAAGCCGGTTTGAGTGTTTGGGGCACATTTTAGCTAAAATCATCCTACGGGGCCTAACTGCTTATGCTAAAGCCTGCCTATTTTGAATGGCGTAGTGGTCACTGCAACCTCCAAAAAAATCAGGACTTACTACCCCAATAACCTGCTAACTCACCCCTGAAATACTTACTTATTCACACTATTTTGTTCATTTGACTTGTTTCTAATTTGAAATGCCCATTTTTGTGGGGCCAGAAAGGTGCGTCTTTAAAAGGCGATTTCTACGATACCCCACTTTTGCGCGTCGGACCGCGACTTTTTCCAGAAACGCCGAAAAACCGCAATTTTCACGAGAAACGAGACGTACATCCTCCCCCTCTGCCGCCCACCCACCCAACTGACAGCCAGCGAGCAGACAAGCACAGAGAATTCCGTGGGTCTGTCTATGATGTCATAAAGGGCCTGCTGATCAATGGCCAGCTCTCTGATTGGCTGCTGTGTTTGATTGACAGATTGAATCTGGCAGCTGATTGGCTGTCTACCCTAAAGTGCATTACACACCCCTGATGGTACCACTGGCTAAGACTCCACCTCAGCTCATTGATTAATTATAAATTTAGAACAAATGATGGATGAAAGCAGGCAGGCCGGCCATTTTTTTCACGCTCATTGGACTTGTTTAATGCAATGCACCTGTGTATATTCACATGCATTCGCTTCATGCTGTAACCACTGTGCATAAAAATTTGGAAACATGGCATACAGTGTATCATTTGCTGTCTAAGTCATGTTTCCCATATTTTCCATTGCAAGATACAAGCCGGTTTGAGTGTTTGGGGCACATTTTAGCTAAAATCATCCTACGGGGCCTAACTGCTTATGCTAAAGCCTGCCTATTTTGAATGGCGTAGTGGTCACTGCAACCTCCAAAAAAATCAGGACTTACTACCCCAATAACCTGCTAACTCACCCCTGAAATACTTACTTATTCACACTATTTTGTTCATTTGACTTGTTTCTAATTTGAAATGCCCATTTTTGTGGGGCCAGAAAGGTGCGTCTTTAAAAGGCGATTTCTACGATACCCCACTTTTGCGCGTCAGGCCGCGACTTTTTCCGGAAACGCCGAAAAACCGCAATTTTCAGGAGAAACGAGACGTACATCCTCCCCCTCTGCCGCCCACCCACCCAACTGACAGCCAGCCAGCAGACAAGCACAGAGAGTTCCGTGGGTCTGTCTGTGATGTCATAAAGGGCCTGCTGATCAATGGCCAGCTCTCTGATTGGCTGCTGTGTTTGATTGACAGATTGAATCTGGCAGCTGATTGGCTGTCTACCCTAAAGTGCATTACACACCCCTGATGGTACCACTAGCTAAGACTCCACCTCAGCTCATTGACTAATTATAAATTTAGAACAAATGATGGATGAAAGCAGGCAGGCCGGCCATTTTTTTCACGCTCATTGGACTTGTTTAATGCAATGCACCTGTGTATATTCACATGCATTCGCTTCATGCTGTAACCACTGTGCATAAAAATTTGGAAACATGGCATACAGTGTATCATTTGCTGTCTAAGTCATGTTTCCCATATTTTCCATTGCAAGATACAAGCCGGTTTGAGTGTTTGGGGCACATTTTAGCTAAAATCATCCTACGGGGCCTAACTGCTTATGCTAAAGCCTGCCTATTTTGAATGGCGTAGTGGTCACTGCAACCTCCAAAAAAATCAGGACTTACTACCCCAATAACCTGCTAACTCACCCCTGAAATACTTACTTATTCACACTATTTTGTTCATTTGACTTGTTTCTAATTTGAAATGCCCATTTTTGTGGGGCCAGAAAGGTGCGTCTTTAAAAGGCGATTTCTACGATACCCCACTTTTGCGCGTCGGACCGCGACTTTTTCCGGAAACGCTGAAAAACCGCAATTTTCAGGAGAAACGAGACGTACATCCTCCCCCTCTGCCGCCCACCCACCCAACTGACAGCCAGCCAGCAGACAAGCACAGAGAGTTCCGTGGGTCTGTCTGTGATGTCATAAAGGGCCTGCTGATCAATGGCCAGCTCTCTGATTGGCTGCTGTGTTTGATTGACAGATTGAATCTGGCAGCTGATTGGCTGTCTACCCTAAAGTGCATTACACACCCCTGATGGTACCACTGGCTAAGACTCCACCTCAGCTCATTGATTAATTATAAATTTAGAACAAATGATGGATGAAAGCAGGCAGGCCGGCCATTTTTTTCACGCTCATTGGACTTGTTTAATGCAATGCACCTTTGAATATTCACATGCATTCGCTTCATGCTGTAACCACTGTGCATAAAAATTTGGAAACATGGCATACAGTGTATCATTTGCTGTCTGAGTCATGTTTCCCATATTTTCCATTGCAAGATACAAGCCGGTTTGAGAATTTGGGGCACATTTTAGCTAAAATCATCCTACGGGGCCTAACTGCTTATGCTAAAGCCGGCCTATTTTGAATGGCGTAGTGGTCACTGCAACCTCCAAAAAAATCAGGACTTACTACCCCAATAACCTGCTAACTCACCCCTGAAATACTTACTTATTCACACTATTTTGTTCATTTGACTTGTTTCTAATTTGAAATGCCCATTTTCGTGGGGCCAGAAAGGTGCGTCTTTAAAAGGCGATTTCTACGATACCCCACTTTTGCGCGTCGGACCGCGACTTTTTCCGGAAACGCCGAAAAACCGCAATTTTCAGGAGAAACGAGACGTACATCCTCCCCCTCTGCCGCCCACCCACCCAACTGACAGCCAGCCAGCAGACAAGCACAGAGAGTTCCGTGGGTCTGTCTGTGATGTCATAAAGGGCCTGCTGATCAATGGCCAGCTCTCTGATTGGCTGCTGTGTTTGATTGACAGATTGAATCTGGCAGCTGATTGGCTGTCTACCCTAAAGTGCATTACACACCCCTGATGGTACCACTGGCTAAGACTCCACCTCAGCTCATTGATTAATTATAAATTTAGAACAAATGATGGATGAAAGCAGGCAGGCCGGCCATTTTTTTCACGCTCATTGGACTTGTTTAATGCAATGCACCTTTGAATATTCACATGCATTCACTTCATGCTGTAACCACTGTGCATAAAAATCTGGAAACATGGCATACAGTGTATCATTTGCTGTCTAAGTCATGTTTCCCATATTTTCCATTGCAAGATACAAGCCGGTTTGAGTATTTGGGGCACATTTTAGCTAAAATCATACTACGGGGCCTAACTGCTTATGCTAAAGCCGGCCTATTTTGAATGGCGTAGTGGTCACTGCAACCTCCAAAAAAATCAGGACTTACTACCCCAATAACCTGCTAACTCACCCCTGAAATACCTACTTATTCACACTATTTTGTTCATTTGACTTGTTTCTAATTTGAAATGCCCATTTTCGTGGGGCCAGAAAGGTGCGTCTTTAAAAGGCGATTTCTACGATACCCCACTTTTGCGCGTCGGACCGCGACTTTTTCCAGAAACGCAGAAAAACCGCAATTTTCAGGAGAAACGAGACGTACATCCTCCCCCTCTGCCGCCCACCCACCCAACTGACAGCCAGCCAGCAGACAAGCACAGAGAGTTCCGTGGGTCTGTCTGTGATGTCATAATGGGTCTGCTGATCAATGGCCAGCTCTCTGATTGGCTGCTGTGTTTGATTGACAGATTGAATCTGGCAGCTGATTGGCTGTCTACCCTAAAGTGCATTACACACCCCTGATGGTACCACTGGCTAAGACTCCACCTCAGCTCATTGATTAATTATAAATTTAGAACAAATGATGGATGAAAGCAGGCAGGCCGGCCATTTTTTTCAAGCTCATTGGACTTGTTTAATGCAATGCACCTTTGTATATTCACATGCATTCGCTTCATGCTGTAACCACTGTGCATAAAAATTTGGAAACATGGCATACAGTGTATCATTTGCTGTCTAAGTCATGTTTCCCATATTTTCCATTGCAAGATACAAGCCGGTTTGAGTGTTTGGGGCACATTTTAGCTAAAATCATCCTACGGGGCCTAACTGCTTATGCTAAAGCCTGCCTATTTTGAATGGCGTAGTGGTCACTGCAACCTCCAAAAAAAATCAGGACTTACTACCCCAATAACCTGCTAACTCACCCCTGAAATACTTACTTATTCACACTATTTTGTTCATTTGACTTGTTTCTAATTTGAAATGCCCATTTTTGTGGGGCCAGAAAGGTGCGTCTTTAAAAGGCGATTTCTACGATACCCCACTTTTGCGCGTCGGACCGCGACTTTTTCCGGAAACGCTGAAAAACCGCAATTTTCAGGAGAAACGAGACGTACATCCCCCCCCTCTGCCGCCCACCCACCCAACTGACAGCCAGCCAGCAGACGAGCACAGAGAATTCTGTGGGTCTGTCTGTGATGTCATAATGGGTCTGCTGATCAATGGCCAGCTCTCTGATTGGCTGCTGTGTTTGATTGACAGATTGAATCTGGCAGCTGATTGGCTGTCTACCCTAAAGTGCATTACACACCCCTGATGGTACCACTATCTAAGACTCCACCTCAGCTCATTGATTAATTATAAATTTAGAACAAATGATGGATGAAAGCAGGCAGGCCGGCCATTTTTTTCACGCTCATTGGACTTGTTTAATGCAATGCACCTTTGTATATTCACATGCATTCGCTTCATGCTGTAACCACTGTGCATAAAAATTTGGAAACATGGCATACAGTGTATCATTTGCTGTCTAAGTCATGTTTCCCATATTTTCATTTGCAAGATACAAGCCGGTTTGAGTGTTTGGGGCACATTTTAGCTAAAATCATCCTACGGGGCCTAACTGCTTATGCTAAAGCCTGCCTATTTTGAATGGCGTAGTGGTCACTGCAACCTCCAAAAAAATCAGGACTTACTACCCCAATAACCTGCTAACTCACCCCTGAAATACTTACTTATTCACATTATTTTGTTCATTTGACTTGTTTCTAATTTGAAATGCCCATTTTTGTGGGGCCAGAAAGGTGCGTCTTTAAAAGGCGATTTCTACGATACCCCACTTTTGCGCGTCGGACCGCGACTTTTTCCGGAAACGCCGAAAAACCGCAATTTTCAGGAGAAACGAGACGTACATCCTCCCCCTCTGCCGCCCACCCACCCAACTGACAGCCAGCCAGCAGACAAGCACAGAGAGTTCCGTGGGTCTGTCTGTGATGTCATAAAGGGCCTGCTGATCAATGGCCAGCTCTCTGATTGGCTGCTGTGTTTGATTGACAGATTGAATCTGGCAGCTGATTGGCTGTCTACCCTAAAGTGCATTACACACCCCTGATGGTACCACTGGCTAAGACTCCACCTCAGCTCATTGATTAATTATAAATTTAGAACAAATGATGGATGAAAGCAGGCAGGCCGGCCATTTTTTTCACGCTCATTGGACTTGTTTAATGCAATGCACCTTTGTATATTCACATGCATTCGCTTCATGCTGTAACCACTGTGCATAAAAATTTGGAAACATGGCATACAGTGTATCATTTGCTGTCTAAGTCATGTTTCCCATATTTTCCATTGCAAGATACAAGCCGGTTTGAGTGTTTGGGGCACATTTTAGCTAAAATCATCCTACGGGGCCTAACTGCTTATGCTAAAGCCGGCCTATTTTGAATGGCGTAGTGGTCACTGCAACCTCCAAAAAAATCAGGACTTACTACCCCAATAACCTGCTAACTCACCCCTGAAATACTTACTTATTCACACTATTTTGTTCATTTGACTTGTTTCTAATTTGAAATGCCCATTTTCGTGGGGCCAGAAAGGTGCGTCTTTAAAAGGCGATTTCTACGATACCCCACTTTTGCGCGTCGGACCGCGACTTTTTCCAGAAACGCCGAAAAACCGCAATTTTCAGGAGAAACGAGACGTACATCCTCCCCCTCTGCCGCCCACCCACCCAACTGACAGCCAGCGAGCAGACAAGCACAGAGAGTTCCGTGGGTCTGTCTATGATGTCATAAAGGGCCTGCTGATCAATGGCCAGCTCTCTGATTGGCTGCTGTGTTTGATTGACAGATTGAATCTGGCAGCTGATTGGCTGTCTACCCTAAAGTGCATTACACACCCCTGATGGTACCACTGGCTAAGACTCCACCTCAGCTCATTGATTAATTATAAATTTAGAACAAATGATGGATGAAAGCAGGCAGGCCGGCCATTTTTTTCACGCTCATTGGACTTGTTTAATGCAATGCACCTGTGTATATTCACATGCATTCGCTTCATGCTGTAACCACTGTGCATAAAAATTTGGAAACATGGCATACAGTGTATCATTTGCTGTCTAAGTCATGTTTCCCATATTTTCCATTGCAAGATACAAGCCGGTTTGAGTGTTTGGGGCACATTTTAGCTAAAATCATCCTACGGGGCCTAACTGCTTATGCTAAAGCCTGCCTATTTTGAATGGCGTAGTGGTCACTGCAACCTCCAAAAAAATCAGGACTTACTACCCCAATAACCTGCTAACGCACCCCTGAAATACTTACTTATTCACACTATTTTGTTCATTTGACTTGTTTCTAATTTGAAATGCCCATTTTTGTGGGGCCAGAAAGGTGCGTCTTTAAAAGGCGATTTCTACGATACCCCACTTTTGCGCGTCAGGCCGCGACTTTTTCCGGAAACGCCGAAAAACCGCAATTTTCAGGAGAAACGAGACGTACATCCTCCCCCTCTGCCGCCCACCCACCCAACTGACAGCCAGCCAGCAGACAAGCACAGAGAGTTCCGTGGGTCTGTCTGTGATGTCATAAAGGGCCTGCTGATCAATGGCCAGCTCTCTGATTGGCTGCTGTGTTTGATTGACAGATTGAATCTGGCAGCTGATTGGCTGTCTACCCTAAAGTGCATTACACACCCCTGATGGTACCACTAGCTAAGACTCCACCTCAGCTCATTGATTAATTATAAATTTAGAACAAATGATGGATGAAAGCAGGCAGGCCGGCCATTTTTTTCACGCTCATTGGACTTGTTTAATGCAATGCACCTGTGTATATTCACATGCATTCGCTTCATGCTGTAACCACTGTGCATAAAAATTTGGAAACATGGCATACAGTGTATCATTTGCTGTCTAAGTCATGTTTCCCATATTTTCCATTGCAAGATACAAGCCGGTTTGAGTGTTTGGGGCACATTTTAGCTAAAATCATCCTACGGGGCCTAACTGCTTATGCTAAAGCCTGCCTATTTTGAATGGCGTAGTGGTCACTGCAACCTCCAAAAAAATCAGGACTTACTACCCCAATAACCTGCTAACTCACCCCTGAAATACTTACTTATTCACACTATTTTGTTCATTTGACTTGTTTCTAATTTGAAATGCCCATTTTTGTGGGGCCAGAAAGGTGCGTCTTTAAAAGGCGATTTCTACGATACCCCACTTTTGCGCGTCGGACCGCGACTTTTTCCGGAAACGCTGAAAAACCGCAATTTTCAGGAGAAACGAGACGTACATCCTCCCCCTCTGCCGCCCACCCACCCAACTGACAGCCAGCCAGCAGACAAGCACAGAGAGTTCCGTGGGTCTGTCTGTGATGTCATAAAGGGCCTGCTGATCAATGGCCAGCTCTCTGATTGGCTGCTGTGTTTGATTGACAGATTGAATCTGGCAGCTGATTGGCTGTCTACCCTAAAGTGCATTACACACCCCTGATGGTACCACTGGCTAAGACTCCACCTCAGCTCATTGATTAATTATAAATTTAGAACAAATGATGGATGAAAGCAGGCAGGCCGGCCATTTTTTTCAAGCTCTTTGGACTTGTTTAATGCAATGCACCTTTGTATATTCACATGCATTCGCTTCATGCTGTAACCACTGTGCATACAAATTTGGAAACATGGCATACAGTGTATCATTTGCTGTCTAAGTCATGTTTCCCATATTTTCCATTGCAAGATACAAGCCGGTTTGAGTGTTTGGGGCACATTTTAGCTAAAATCATCCTACGGGGCCTAACTGCTTATGCTAAAGCCTGCCTATTTTGAATGGCGTAGTAGTCACTGCAACCTCCAAAAAAAATCAGGACTTACTACCCCAATAACCTGCTAACTCACCCCTGAAATACTTACTTATTCACACTATTTTGTTCATTTGACTTGTTTCTAATTTGAAATGCCCATTTTTGTGGGGCCAGAAAGGTGCGTCTTTAAAAGGCGATTTCTACGATACCCCACTTTTGCGCCGTCGGACCGCGACTTTTTCCGGAAACGCCGAAAAACAACAATTTTCAGGAGAAACGAGACGTACATCCTCCCCCTCTGCCGCCCACCCACCCAACTGACAGCCAGCCAGCAGACAAGCACAGAGAATTCTGTGGGTCTGTCTGTGATGTCATAATGGGCCTGCTGATCAATGGCCAGCTCTCTGATTGGCTGCTGTGTTTGACTGACAGATTGAATCTGGCAGCTGATTGGCTGTCTACCCTAAAGTGCATTACACACCCCTGATGGTACCACTGGCTAAGACTCCACCTCAGCTCATTGATTAATTATAAATTTAGAACAAATGATGGATGAAAGCAGGCAGGCCGGCCATTTTTTTCACGCTCATTGGACTTGTTTAATGCAATGCACCTTTGAATATTCACATGCATTCGCTTCATGCTGTAACCACTGTGCATAAAAATTTGGAAACATGGCATACAGTGTATCATTTTCTGTCTAAGTCATGTTTCCCATATTTTCCATTGCAAGATACAAGCCGGTTTGAGAATTTGGGGCACATTTTAGCTAAAATCATCCTACGGGGCCTAACTGCTTATGCTAAAGCCTGCCTATTTTGAATGGTGTAGTAGTCACTGCAACCTCCAAAAAAAATCAGGACTTACTACCCCAATAACCTGCTAACTCACCCCTGAAATACTTACTTATTCACACTATTTTGTTCATTTGACTTGTTTCTAATTTGAAATGCCCATTTTTGTGGGGCCAGAAAGGTGCGTCTTTAAAAGGCGATTTCTACGATACCCCACTTTTGCGCGTCGGACCGCGACTTTTTCCGGAAACGCCGAAAAACCACAATTTTCAGGAGAAACGAGACGTACATCCTCCCCCTCTGCCGCCCACCCACCCAACTGACAGCCAGCCAGCAGACAAGCACAGAGAATTCTGTGGGTCTGTCTGTGATGTCATAATGGGCCTGCTGATCAATGGCCAGCTCTCTGATTGGCTGCTGTGTTTGATTGACAGATTGAATCTGGCAGCTGATTGGCTGTCTACCCTAAAGTGCATTACACACCCCTGATGGTACCACTGGCTAAGACTCCACCTCAGCTCATTGATTAATTATAAATTTAGAACAAATGATGGATGAAAGCAGGCAGGCCGGCCATTTTTTTCACGCTCATTGGACTTGTTTAATGCAATGCACCTTTGAATATTCACATGCATTCGCTTCATGCTGTAACCACTGTGCATAAAAATTTGGAAACATGGCATACAGTGTATCATTTTCTGTCTAAGTCATGTTTCCCATATTTTCCATTGCAAGATACAAGCCGGTTTGAGAATTTGGGGCACATTTTAGCTAAAATCATCCTACGGGGCCTAACTGCTTATGCTAAAGCCGGCCTATTTTGAATGGCGTAGTGGTCACTGCAACCTCCAAAAAAATCAGGACTTACTACCCCAATAACCTGCTAACTCACCCATGAAATACTTACTTATTCACACTATTTTGTTCATTTGACTTGTTTCTAATTTGAAATGCCCATTTTCGTGGGGCCAGAAAGGTGCGTCTTTAAAAGGCGATTTCTACGATACCCCACTTTTGCGCGTCGGACCGCGACTTTTTCCGGAAACGCCGAAAAACCGCAATTTTCAGGAGAAACGAGACGTACATCCTCCCCCTCTGCCGCCCACCCACCCAACTGACAGCCAGCCAGCAGACAAGCACAGAGAGTTCCGTGGGTCTGTCTGTGATGTCATAAAGGGCCTGCTGATCAATGGCCAGCTCTCTGATTGGCTGCTGTGTTTGATTGACAGATTGAATCTGGCAGCTGATTGGCTGTCTACCCTAAAGTGCATTACACACCCCTGATGGTACCACTGGCTAAGACTCCACCTCAGCTCATTGATTAATTATAAATTTAGAACAAATGATGGATGAAAGCAGGCAGGCCGGCCATTTTTTTTCAAGCTCTTTGGACTTGTTTAATGCAATGCACCTTTGTATATTCACATGCATTCGCTTCATGCTGTAACCACTGTGCATAAAAATTTGGAAACATGGCATACAGTGTATCATTTGCTGTCTAAGTCATGTTTCCCATATTTTCCATTGCAAGATACAAGCCGGTTTGAGTGTTTGGGGCACATTTTAGCTAAAATCATCCTACGGGGCCTAACTGCTTATGCTAAAGCCTGCCTATTTTGAATGGCGTAGTAGTCACTGCAACCTCCAAAAAAAATCAGGACTTACTACCCCAATAACCTGCTAACTCACCCCTGAAATACTTACTTATTCACACTATTTTGTTCATTTGACTTGTTTCTAATTTGAAATGCCCATTTTTGTGGGGCCAGAAAGGTGCGTCTTTAAAAGGCGATTTCTACGATACCCCACTTTTGCGCGTCGGACCGCGACTTTTTCCGGAAACGCCGAAAAACCGCAATTTTCAGGAGAAACGAGACGTACATCCTCCCCCTCTGCCGCCCACCCACCCAACTGACAGCCAGCCAGCAGACAAGCACAGAGAATTCTGTGGGTCTGTCTGTGATGTCATAATGGGCCTGCTGATCAATGGCCAGCTCTCTGATTGGCTGCTGTGTTTGATTGACAGATTGAATCTGGCAGCTGATTGGCTGTCTACCCTAAAGTGCATTACACACCCCTGATGGTACCACTGGCTAAGACTCCACCTCAGCTCATTGATTAATTATAAATTTAGAACAAATGATGGATGAAAGCAGGCAGGCCGGCCATTTTTTTCACGCTCATTGGACTTGTTTAATGCAATGCACCTTTGAATATTCACATGCATTCGCTTCATGCTGTAACCACTGTGCATAAAAATTTGGAAACATGGCATACAGTGTATCATTTGCTGTCTGAGTCATGTTTCCCATATTTTCCATTGCAAGATACAAGCCGGTTTGAGAATTTGGGGCACATTTTAGCTAAAATCATCCTACGGGGCCTAACTGCTTATGCTAAAGCCGGCCTATTTTGAATGGCGTAGTGGTCACTGCAACCTCCAAAAAAATCAGGACTTACTACCCCAATAACCTGCTAACTCACCCCTGAAATACTTACTTATTCACACTATTTTGTTCATTTGACTTGTTTCTAATTTGAAATGCCCATTTTCGTGGGGCCAGAAAGGTGCGTCTTTAAAAGGCGATTTCTACGATACCCCACTTTTGCGCGTCGGACCGCGACTTTTTCCGGAAACGCCGAAAAACCGCAATTTTCAGGAGAAACGAGACGTACATCCTCCCCCTCTGCCGCCCACCCACCCAACTGACAGCCAGCCAGCAGACAAGCACAGAGAGTTCCGTGGGTCTGTCTGTGATGTCATAAAGGGCCTGCTGATTAATGGCCAGCTCTCTGATTGGCTGCTGTGTTTGATTGACAGATTGAATCTGGCAGCTGATTGGCTGTCTACCCTAAAGTGCATTACACACCCCTGATGGTACCACTGGCTAAGACTCCACCTCAGCTCATTGATTAATTATAAATTTAGAACAAATGATGGATGAAAGCAGGCAGGCCGGCCATTTTTTTCAAGCTCTTTGGACTTGTTTAATGCAATGCACCTTTGTATATTCACATGCATTCGCTTCATGCTGTAACCACTGTGCATAAAAATTTGGAAACATGGCATACAGTGTATCATTTGCTGTCTAAGACATGTTTCCCATATTTTCCATTGCAAGATACAAGCCGGTTTGAGTATTTGGGGCACATTTTAGCTAAAATCATCCTACGGGGCCTAACTGCTTATGCTAAAGCCGGCCTATTTTGAATGGCGTAGTGGTCACTGCAACCTCCAAAAAAATCAGGACTTACTACCCCAATAACCTGCTAACTCACCCCTGAAATACTTACTTATTCACACTATTTTGTTCATTTGACTTGTTTCTAATTTGAAATGCCCATTTTCGTGGGGCCAGAAAGGTGCGTCTTTAAAAGGCGATTTCTACGATACCCCACTTTTGCGCGTCGGACCGCGACTTTTTCCAGAAACGCCGAAAAACCGCAATTTTCAGGAGAAACGAGACGTACATCCTCCCCCTCTGCCGCCCACCCACCCAACTGACAGCCAGCCAGCAGACAAGCACAGAGAGTTCCGTGGGTCTGTCTGTGATGTCATAAAGGGCCTGCTGATCAATGGCCAGCTCTCTGATTGGCTGCTGTGTTTGATTGACAGATTGAATCTGGCAGCTGATTGGCTGTCTACCCTAAAGTGCATTACACACCCCTGATGGTACCACTGGCTAAGACTCCACCTCAGCTCATTGATTAATTATAAATTTAGAACAAATGATGGATGAAAGCAGGCAGGCCGGCCATTTTTTTCAAGCTCTTTGGACTTGTTTAATGCAATGCACCTTTGTATATTCACATGCATTCGCTTCATGCTGTAACCACTGTGCATAAAAATTTGGAAACATGGCATACAGTGTATCATTTCCTGTCTAAGTCATGTTTCCCATATTTTCCATTGCAAGATACAAGCCGGTTTGAGTATTTGGGGCACATTTTAGCTAAAATCATCCTACGGGGCCTAACTGCTTATGCTAAAGCCGGCCTATTTTGAATGGCGTAGTGGTCACTGCAACCTCCAAAAAAATCAGGACTTACTACCCCAATAACCTGCTAACTCACCCCTGAAATACTTACTTATTCACACTATTTTGTTCATTTGACTTGTTTCTAATTTGAAATGCCCATTTTCGTGGGGCCAGAAAGGTGCGTCTTTAAAAGGCGATTTCTACGATACCCCACTTTTGCGCGTCGGACCGCGACTTTTTCCAGAAACGCCGAAAAACCGCAATTTTCAGGAGAAACGAGACGTACATCCTCCCCCTCTGCCGCCCACCCACCCAACTGACAGCCAGCCAGCAGACAAGCACAGAGAGTTCCGTGGGTCTGTCTGTGATGTCATAAAGGGCCTGCTGATCAATGGCCAGCTCTCTGATTGGCTGCTGTGTTTGATTGACAGATTGAATCTGGCAGCTGATTGGCTGTCTACCCTAAAGTGCATTACACACCCCTGATGGTACAACTAGCTAAGACTCCACCTCAGCTCATTGATTAATTATAAATTTAGAACAAATGATGGATGAAAGCAGGCAGGCCGGCCATTTTTTTCACGCTCATTGGACTTGTTTAATGCAATGCACCTGTGTATATTCACATGCATTCGCTTCATGCTGTAACCACTGTGCATAAAAATTTGGAAACATGGCATACAGTGTATCATTTGCTGTCTAAGTCATGTTTCCCATATTTTCCATTGCAAGATACAAGCCGGTTTGAGTGTTTGGGGCACATTTTAGCTAAAATCATCCTACGGGGCCTAACTGCTTATGCTAAAGCCGGCCTATTTTGAATGGCGTAGTGGTCACTGCAACCTCCAAAAAAATCAGGACTTACTACCTCAATAACCTGCTAACTCACCCCTGAAATACTTACTTATTCACACTATTTTGTTCATTTGACTTGTTTCTAATTTGAAATGCCCATTTTTGTGGGGCCAGAAAGGTGCGTATTTAAAAGGCGATTTCTACGATACCCCACTTTTGCGCGTCGGACCGCGACTTTTTCCAGAAACGCAGAAAAACCGCAATTTTCAGGAGAAACGAGACGTACATCCTCCCCCTCTGCCGCCCACCCACCCAACTGACAGCCAGCCAGCAGACAAGCACAGAGAGTTCCGTGGGTCTGTCTGTGATGTCATAAAGGGCCTGCTGATCAATGGCCAGCTCTCTGATTGGCTGCTGTGTTTGATTGACAGATTGAATTTGGCAGCTGATTGGCTGTCTACCCTAAAGTGCATTACACACCCCTGATGGTACCACTGGCTAAGACTCCACCTCAGCTCATTGATTAATTATAAATTTAGAACAAATGATGGATGAAAGCAGGCAGGCCGGCCATTTTTTTCACGCTCATTGGACTTGTTTAATGCAATGCACCTGTGTATATTCACATGCATTCGCTTCATGCTGTAACCACTGTGCATAAAAATTTGGAAACATGGCATACAGTGTATCATTTGCTGTCTAAGTCATGTTTCCCATATTTTCCATTGCAAGATACAAGCCGGTTTGAGTGTTTGGGGCACATTTTAGCTAAAATCATCCTACGGGGCCTAACTGCTTATGCTAAAGCCGGCCTATTTTGAATGGCGTAGTGGTCACTGCAACCTCCAAAAAAATCAGGACTTACTACCCCAATAACCTGCTAACTCACCCCTGAAATACTTACTTATTCACACTATTTTGTTCATTTGACTTGTTTCTAATTTGAAATGCCCATTTTCTTGGGGCCAGAAAGGTGCGTCTTTAAAAGGCGATTTCTACGATACCCCACTTTTGCGCGTCGGACCGCGACTTTTTCCGGAAACGCCGAAAAACTGCAATTTTCAGGAGAAACGAGACGTACAAACTCCCCCTCTGCCGCCCACCCACCCAACTGACAGCCAGCCAGCAGACAAGCACAGAGAGTTCCGTGGGTCTGTCTGTGATGTCATAAAGGGCCTGCTGATCAATGGCCAGCTCTCTGATTGGCTGCTGTGTTTGATTGACAGATTGAATCTGGCAGCTGATTGGCTGTCTACCCTAAAGTGCATTACACACCCCTGATGGTACCACTGGCTAAGACTCCACCTCAGCTCATTGATTAATTATAAATTTAGAACAAATGATGGATGAAAGCAGGCAGGCCGGCCATTTTTTTCACGCTCATTGGACTTGTTTAATGCAATGCACCTTTGTATATTCACATGCATTCGCTTCATGCTGTAACCACTGTGCATAAAAATTTGGAAACATGGCATACAGTGTATCATTTGCTGTCTAAGTCATGTTTCCCATATTTTCCATTGCAAGATACAAGCCGGTTTGAGTATTTGGGGCACATTTTAGCTAAAATCATACTACGGGGCCTAACTGCTTATGCTAAAGCCGGCCTATTTTGAATGGCGTAGTGGTCACTGCAACCTCCAAAAAAATCAGGACTTACTACCCCAATAACCTGCTAACTCACCCCTGAAATACTTACTTATTCACACTATTTTGTTCATTTGACTTGTTTCTAATTTGAAATGCCCATTTTCGTGGGGACAGAAAGGTGCGTCTTTAAAAGGCGATTTCTACGATACCCCACTTTTGCGTGTCGGACCGCGACTTTTTCCAGAAACGCAGAAAAACCGCAATTTTCAGGAGAAACGAGACGTACATCCTCCCCCTCTGCCGCCCACCCACCCAACTGACAGCCAGCCAGCAGACAAGCACAGAGAGTTCCGTGGGTCTGTCTGTGATGTCATAAAGGGCCTGCTGATCAATGGCCAGCTCTCTGATTGGCTGCTGTGTTTGATTGACAGATTGAATCTGGCAGCTGATTGGCTGTCTACCCTAAAGTGCATTACACACCCCTGATGGTACCACTGGCTAAGACTCCACCTCAGCTCATTGATTAATTATAAATTTAGAACAAATGATGGATGAAAGCAGGCAGGCCGGCCATTTTTTTCAAGCTCATTGGACTTGTTTAATGCAATGCACCTTTGTATATTCACATGCATTCGCTTCATGCTGTAACCACTGTGCATAAAAATTTGGAAACATGGCATACAGTGTATCATTTGCTGTCTAAGTCATGTTTCCCATATTTTCCATTGCAAGATACAAGCCGGTTTGAGTGTTTGGGGCACATTTTAGCTAAAATCATCCTACGGGGCCTAACTGCTTATGCTAAAGCCTGCCTATTTTGAATGGCGTAGTGGTCACTGCAACCTCCAAAAAAAATCAGGACTTACTACCCCAATAACCTGCTAACTCACCCCTGAAATACTTACTTATTCACACTATTTTGTTCATTTGACTTGTTTCTAATTTGAAATGCCCATTTTTGTGGGGCCAGAAAGGTGCGTCTTTAAAAGGCGATTTCTACGATACCCCACTTTTGCGCGTCGGACCGCGACTTTTTCCAGAAACGCTGAAAAACCGCAATTTTCAGGAGAAACGAGACGTACATCCCCCCCCTCTGCCGCCCACCCACCCAACTGACAGCCAGCCAGCAGACGAGCACAGAGAATTCTGTGGGTCTGTCTGTGATGTCATAATGGGTCTGCTGATCAATGGCCAGCTCTCTGATTGGCTGCTGTGTTTGATTGACAGATTGAATCTGGCAGCTGATTGGCTGTCTACCCTAAAGTGCATTACACACCCCTGATGGTACCACTGGCTAAGACTCCACCTCAGCTCATTGATTAATTATAAATTTAGAACAAATGATGGATGAAAGCAGGCAGGCCGGCCATTTTTTTCACGCTCATTGGACTTGTTTAATGCAATGCACCTTTGTATATTCACATGCATTCGCTTCATGCTGTAACCACTGTGCATAAAAATTTGGAAACATGGCATACAGTGTATCATTTGCTGTCTAAGTCATGTTTCCCATATTTTCATTTGCAAGATACAAGCCGGTTTGAGTGTTTGGGGCACATTTTAGCTAAAATCATCCTACGGGGCCTAACTGCTTATGCTAAAGCCTGCCTATTTTGAATGGCGTAGTGGTCACTGCAACCTCCAAAAAAATCAGGACTTACTACCCCAATAACCTGCTAACTCACCCCTGAAATACTTACTTATTCACACTATTTTGTTCATTTGACTTGTTTCTAATTTTAAATGCCCATTTTTGTGGGGCCAGAAAGGTGCGTCTTTAAAAGGCGATTTCTACGATACCCCACTTTTGCGCGTCGGGCCGCGACTTTTTCCGGAAACGCCGAAAAACCGCAATTTTCAGGAGAAACGAGACGTACATCCTCCCCCTCTGCCGCCCACCCACCCAACTGACAGCCAGCCAGCAGACAAGCACAGAGAGTTCCGTGGGTCTGTCTGTGATGTCATAAAGGGCCTGCTGATCAATGGCCAGCCCTCTGATTGGCTGCTGTGTTTGATTGACAGATTGAATCTGGCAGCTGATTGGCTGTCTACCCTAAAGTGCATTACACACCCCGGATGGTACCACTGGCTAAGACTCCACCTCAGCTCATTGATTAATTATAAATTTAGAACAAATGATGGATGAAAGCAGGCAGGCCGGCCATTTTTTTCACGCTCATTGGACTTGTTTAATGCAATGCACCTTTGAATATTCACATGCATTCGCTTCATGCTGTAACCACTGTGCATAAAAATTTGGAAACATGGCATACAGTGTATCATTTGCTGTCTAAGTCATGTTTCCCATATTTTCCATTGCAAGATACAAGCCGGTTTGAGTATTTGGGGCACATTTTTGCTAAAATCATCCTACGGGGCCTAACTGCTTATGCTAAAGCCGGCCTATTTTGAATGGCGTAGTGGTCACTGCAACCTCCAAAAAAATCAGGACTTACTACCCCAATAACCTGCTAACTCACCCCTGAAATACTTACTTATTCACACTATTTTGTTCATTTGACTTGTTTCTAATTTGAAATGCCCATTTTTGTGGGGCCAGAAAGGTGCGTCTTTAAAAGGTGATTTCTACGATACCCCACTTTTGCGCGTCGGGCCGCGACTTTTTCCGGAAACGCCGAAAAACCGCAATTTTCAGGAGAAACGAGACGTACATCCTCCCCCTCTGCCGCCCACCCACCCAACTGACAGCCAGCCAGCAGACAAGCACAGAGAGTTCCGTGGGTCTGTCTGTGATGTCATAAAGGGCCTGCTGATCAATGGCCAGCTCTCTGATTGGCTGCTGTGTTTGATTGACAGATTGAATCTGGCAGCTGATTGGCTGTCTACCCTAAAGTGCATTACACACCCCTGATGGTACCACTGGCTAAGACTCCACCTCAGCTCATTGATTAATTATAAATTTAGAACAAATGATGGAAGAAAGCAGGCAGGCCGGCCATTTTTTTCACGCTCATTGGACTTGTTTAATGCAATGCACCTTTGAATATTCACATGCATTCGCTTCATGCTGTAACCACTGTGCATAAAAATTTGGAAACATGGCATACAGTGTATCATTTGCTGTCTAAGTCATGTTTCCCATATTTTCCATTGCAAGATACAAGCCGGTTTGAGTATTTGGGGCACATTTTAGCTAAAATCATACTACGGGGCCTAACTGCTTATGCTAAAGCCTGCCTATTTTGAATGGCGTAGTGGTCACTGCAACCTCCAAAAAAATCAGGACTTACTACCCCAATAACCTGCTAACTCACCCCTGAAATACTTACTTATTCACACTATTTTGTTCATTTGACTTGTTTCTAATTTGAAATGCCCATTTTTGTGGGGCCAGAAAGGTGCGTCTTTAAAAGGCGATTTCTACGATACCCCACTTTTGCGCGTCGGACCGCGACTTTTTCCAGAAACGCAGAAAAACCGCAATTTTCAGGAGAAACGAGACGTACATCCTCCCCCTCTGCCGCCCACCCACCCAACTGACAGCCAGCCAGCAGACAAGCACAGAGAGTTCCGTGGGTCTGTCTGTGATGTCATAAAGGGCCTGCTGATCAATGGCCAGCTCTCTGATTGGCTGCTGTGTTTGATTGACAGATTGAATCTGGCAGCTGATTGGCTGTCTACCCTAAAGTGCATTACACACCCCTGATGGTACCACTGGCTAAGACTCCACCTCAGCTCATTGATTAATTATAAATTTAGAACAAATGATGGATGAAAGCAGGCAGGCCGGCCATTTTTTTCAAGCTCATTGGACTTGTTTAATGCAATGCACCTTTGTATATTCACATGCATTCGCTTCATGCTGTAACCACTGTGCATAAAAATTTGGAAACATGGCATACAGTGTATCATTTGCTGTCTAAGTCATGTTTCCCATATTTTCCATTGCAAGATACAAGCCGGTTTGAGTGTTTGGGGCACATTTTAGCTAAAATCATCCTACGGGGCCTAACTGCTTATGCTAAAGCCTGCCTATTTTGAATGGCGTAGTGGTCACTGCAACCTCCAAAAAAAATCAGGACTTACTACCCCAATAACCTGCTAACTCACCCCTGAAATACTTACTTATTCACACTATTTTGTTCATTTGACTTGTTTCTAATTTGAAATGCCCATTTTTGTGGGGCCAGAAAGGTGCGTCTTTAAAAGGCGATTTCTACGATACCCCACTTTTGCGCGTCGGACCGCGACTTTTTCCAGAAACGCTGAAAAACCGCAATTTTCAGGAGAAACGAGACGTACATCCCCCCCCTCTGCCGCCCACCCACCCAACTGACAGCCAGCCAGCAGACGAGCACAGAGAATTCTGTGGGTCTGTCTGTGATGTCATAATGGGTCTGCTGATCAATGGCCAGCTCTTTGATTGGCTGCTGTGTTTGATTGACAGATTGAATCTGGCAGCTGATTGGCTGTCTACCCTAAAGTGCATTACACACCCCTGATGGTACCACTATCTAAGACTCCACCTCAGCTCATTGATTAATTATAAATTTAGAACAAATGATGGATGAAAGCAGGCAGGCCGGCCATTTTTTTCACGCTCATTGGACTTGTTTAATGCAATGCACCTTTGTATATTCACATGCATTCGCTTCATGCTGTAACCACTGTGCATAAAAATTTGGAAACATGGCATACAGTGTATCATTTGCTGTCTAAGTCATGTTTCCCATATTTTCATTTGCAAGATACAAGCCGGTTTGAGTGTTTGGGGCACATTTTAGCTAAAATCATCCTACGGGGCCTAACTGCTTATGCTAAAGCCTGCCTATTTTGAATGGCGTAGTGGTCACTGCAACCTCCAAAAAAATCAGGACTTACTACCCCAATAACCTGCTAACTCACCCCTGAAATACTTACTTATTCACATTATTTTGTTCATTTGACTTGTTTCTAATTTGAAATGCCCATTTTTGTGGGGCCAGAAAGGTGCGTCTTTAAAAGGCGATTTCTACGATACCCCACTTTTGCGCGTCGGACCGCGACTTTTTCCGGAAACGCTGAAAAACCGCAATTTTCAGGAGAAACGAGACGTACATCCTCCCCCTCTGCCGCCCACCCACCCAACTGACAGCCAGCCAGCAGACAAGCACAGAGAGTTCCGTGGGTCTGTCTGTGATGTCATAAAGGGCCTGCTGATCAATGGCCAGCTCTCTGATTGGCTGCTGTGTTTGATTGACAGATTGAATCTGGCAGCTGATTGGCTGTCTACCCTAAAGTGCATTACACACCCCTGATGGTACCACTGGCTAAGACTCCACCTCAGCTCATTGATTAATTATAAATTTAGAACAAATGATGGATGAAAGCAGGCAGGCCGGCCATTTTTTTCACGCTCATTGGACTTGTTTAATGCAATGCACCTTTGTATATTCACATGCATTCGCTTCATGCTGTAACCACTGTGCATAAAAATTTGGAAACATGGCATACAGTGTATCATTTGCTGTCTAAGTCATGTTTCCCATATTTTCCATTGCAAGATACAAGCCGGTTTGAGTGTTTGGGGCACATTTTAGCTAAAATCATCCTACGGGGCCTAACTGCTTATGCTAAAGCCTGCCTATTTTGAATGGCGTAGTGGTCACTGCAACCTCCAAAAAAATCAGGACTTACTACCCCAATAACCTGCTAACTCACCCCTGAAATACTTACTTATTCACACTATTTTGTTCATTTGACTTGTTTCTAATTTGAAATGCCCATTTTTGTGGGGCCAGAGAGGTGCGTCTTTAAAAGGCGATTTCTACGATACCCCACTTTTGCGCGTCGGGCCGCGACTTTTTCCGGAAACGCCGAAAAACCGCAATTTTCAGGAGAAACGAGACGTACATCCTCCCCCTCTGCCGCCCACCCACCCAACTGACAGCCAGCCAGCAGACAAGCACAGAGAGTTCCGTGGGTCTGTCTGTGATGTCATAAAGGGCCTGCTGATCAATGGCCAGCTCTCTGATTGGCTGCTGTGTTTGATTGACAGATTGAATCTGGCAGCTGATTGGCTGTCTACCCTAAAGTGCATTACACACCCCGGATGGTACCACTGGCTAAGACTCCACCTCAGCTCATTGATTAATTATAAATTTAGAACAAATGATGGATGAAAGCAGGCAGGCCGGCCATTTTTTTCACGCTCATTGGACTTGTTTAATGCAATGCACCTTTGTATATTCACATGCATTCGCTTCATGCTGTAACCACTGTGCATAAAAATTTGGAAACATGGCATACAGTGTATCATTTGCTGTCTAAGTCATGTTTCCCATATTTTCATTTGCAAGATACAAGCCGGTTTGAGTGTTTGGGGCACATTTTAGCTAAAATCATCCTACGGGGCCTAACTGCTTATGCTAAAGCCTGCCTATTTTGAATGGCGTAGTGGTCACTGCAACCTCCAAAAAAATCAGGACTTACTACCCCAATAACCTGCTAACTCACCCCTGAAATACTTACTTATTCACATTATTTTGTTCATTTGACTTGTTTCTAATTTGAAATGCCCATTTTTGTGGGGCCAGAAAGGTGCGTCTTTAAAAGGCGATTTCTACGATACCCCACTTTTGCGCGTCGGACCGCGACTTTTTCCGGAAACGCCGAAAAACCGCAATTTTCAGGAGAAACGAGACGTACATCCTCCCCCTCTGCCGCCCACCCACCCAACTGACAGCCAGCCAGCAGACAAGCACAGAGAGTTCCGTGGGTCTGTCTGTGATGTCATAAAGGGCCTGCTGATCAATGGCCAGCTCTCTGATTGGCTGCTGTGTTTGATTGACAGATTGAATCTGGCAGCTGATTGGCTGTCTACCCTAAAGTGCATTACACACCCCTGATGGTACCACTGGCTAAGACTCCACCTCAGCTCATTGATTAATTATAAATTTAGAACAAATGATGGATGAAAGCAGGCAGGCCGGCCATTTTTTTCACGCTCATTGGACTTGTTTAATGCAATGCACCTTTGTATATTCACATGCATTCGCTTCATGCTGTAACCACTGTGCATAAAAATTTGGAAACATGGCATACAGTGTATCATTTGCTGTCTAAGTCATGTTTCCCATATTTTCCATTGCAAGATACAAGCCGGTTTGAGTGTTTGGGGCACATTTTAGCTAAAATCATCCTACGGGGCCTAACTGCTTATGCTAAAGCCTGCCTATTTTGAATGGCGTAGTGGTCACTGCAACCTCCAAAAAAATCAGGACTTACTACCCCAATAACCTGCTAACTCACCCCTGAAATACTTACTTATTCACACTATTTTGTTCATTTGACTTGTTTCTAATTTGAAATGCCCATTTTTGTGGGGCCAGAGAGGTGCGTCTTTAAAAGGCGATTTCTACGATACCCCACTTTTGCGCGTCGGGCCGCGACTTTTTCCGGAAACGCCGAAAAACCGCAATTTTCAGGAGAAACGAGACGTACATCCTCCCCCTCTGCCGCCCACCCACCCAACTGACAGCCAGCCAGCAGACAAGCACAGAGAGTTCCGTGGGTCTGTCTGTGATGTCATAAAGGGCCTGCTGATCAATGGCCAGCTCTCTGATTGGCTGCTGTGTTTGATTGACAGATTGAATCTGGCAGCTGATTGGCTGTCTACCCTAAAGTGCATTACACACCCCGGATGGTACCACTGGCTAAGACTCCACCTCAGCTCATTGATTAATTATAAATTTAGAACAAATGATGGATGAAAGCAGGCAGGCCGGCCATTTTTTTCACGCTCATTGGACTTGTTTAATGCAATGCACCTTTGAATATTCACATGCATTCGCTTCATGCTGTAACCACTGTGCATAAAAATTTGGAAACATGGCATACAGTGTATCATTTGCTGTCTAAGTCATGTTTCCCATATTTTCCATTGCAAGATACAAGCCGGTTTGAGTATTTGGGGCACATTTTAGCTAAAATCATCCTACGGGGCCTACCTGCTTATGCTAAAGCCTGCCTATTTTGAATGGCGTAGTGGTCACTGCAACCTCCAAAAAAATCAGGACTTACTACCCCAATAACCTGCTAACTCACCCCTGAAATACTTACTTATTCACACTATTTTGTTCATTTGACTTGTTTCTAATTTGAAATGCCCATTTTTGTAGGGCCAGAAAGGTGCGTCTTTAAAAGGCGATTTCTACGATACCCCACTTTTGCGCGTCGGGCCGCGACTTTTTCCGGAAACGCCGAAAAACCGCAATTTTCAGGAGAAACGAGACGTACATCCTCCCCCTCTGCCGCCCACCCACCCAACTGACAGCCAGCCAGCAGACAAGCACAGAGAGTTCCGTGGGTCTGTCTGTGATGTCATAAAGGGCCTGCTGATCAATGGCCAGCTCTCTGATTGGCTGCTGTGTTTGATTGACAGATTGAATCTGGCAGCTGATTGGCTGTCTACCCTAAAGTGCATTACACACCCCTGATGGTACCACTGGCTAAGACTCCACCTCAGCTCATTGATTAATTATAAATTTAGAACAAATGATGGATGAAAGCAGGCAGGCCGGCCATTTTTTTCACGCTCATTGGACTTGTTTAATGCAATGCACCTTTGAATATTCACATGCATTCGCTTCATGCTGTAACCACTGTGCATAAAAATTTGGAAACATGGCATACAGTGTATCATTTGCTGTCTAAGTCATGTTTCCCATATTTTCCATTGCAAGATACAAGCCGGTTTGAGTATTTGGGGCACATTTTAGCTAAAATCATACTACGGGGCCTAACTGCTTATGCTAAAGCCGGCCTATTTTGAATGGTGTAGTGGTCACTGCAACCTCCAAAAAAATCAGGACTTACTACCCCAATAACCTGCTAACTCACCCCTGAAATACCTACTTATTCACACTATTTTGTTCATTTGACTTGTTTCTAATTTGAAATGCCCATTTTCGTGGGGCCAGAAAGGTGCGTCTTTAAAAGGCGATTTCTACGATACCCCACTTTTGCGCGTCGGACCGCGACTTTTTCCAGAAACGCAGAAAAACCGCAATTTTCAGGAGAAACGAGACGTACATCCTCCCCCTCTGCCGCCCACCCACCCAACTGACAGCCAGCCAGCAGACAAGCACAGAGAGTTCCGTGGGTCTGTCTGTGATGTCATAATGGGTCTGCTGATCAATGGCCAGCTCTCTGATTGGCTGCTGTGTTTGATTGACAGATTGAATCTGGCAGCTGATTGGCTGTCTACCCTAAAGTGCATTACACACCCCTGATGGTACCACTGGCTAAGACTCCACCTCAGCTCATTGATTAATTATAAATTTAGAACAAATGATGGATGAAAGCAGGCAGGCCGGCCATTTTTTTCAAGCTCATTGGACTTGTTTAATGCAATGCACCTTTGTATATTCACATGCATTCGCTTCATGCTGTAACCACTGTGCATACAAATTTGGAAACATGGCATACAGTGTATCATTTGCTGTCTAAGTCATGTTTCCCATATTTTCCATTGCAAGATACAAGCCGGTTTGAGTGTTTGGGGCACATTTTAGCTAAAATCATCCTACGGGGCCTAACTGCTTATGCTAAAGCCTGCCTATTTTGAATGGCGTAGTGGTCACTGCAACCTCCAAAAAAAATCAGGACTTACTACCCCAATAACCTGCTAACTCACCCCTGAAATACTTACTTATTCACACTATTTTGTTCATTTGACTTGTTTCTAATTTGAAATGCCCATTTTTGTGGGGCCAGAAAGGTGCGTCTTTAAAAGGCGATTTCTACGATACCCCACTTTTGCGCGTCGGACCGCGACTTTTTCCGGAAACGCTGAAAAACCGCAATTTTCAGGAGAAACGAGACGTACATCCCCCCCCCTCTGCCGCCCACCCACCCAACTGACAGCCAGCCAGCAGACGAGCACAGAGAATTCTGTGGGTCTGTCTGTGATGTCATAATGGGTCTGCTGATCAATGGCCAGCTCTCTGATTGGCTGCTGTGTTTGATTGACAGATTGAATCTGGCAGCTGATTGGCTGTCTACCGTAAAGTGCATTACACACCCCTGATGGTACCACTATCTAAGACTCCACCTCAGCTCATTGATTAATTATAAATTTAGAACAAATGATGGATGAAAGCAGGCAGGCCGGCCATTTTTTTAACGCTCATTGGACTTGTTTAATGCAATGCACCTTTGTATATTCACATGCATTCGCTTCATGCTGTAACCACTGTGCATAAAAATTTGGAAACATGGCATACAGTGTATCATTTGCTGTCTAAGTCATGTTTCCCATATTTTCCATTGCAAGATACAAGCCGGTTTGAGTGTTTGGGGCACATTTTAGCTAAAATCATCCTACGGGGCCTAACTGCTTATGCTAAAGCCGGCCTATTTTGAATGGCGTAGTGGTCACTGCAACCTCCAAAAAAATCAGGACTTACTACCCCAATAACCTGCTAACTCACCCCTGAAATACTTACTTATTCACACTATTTTGTTCATTTGACTTGTTTCTAATTTGAAATGCCCATTTTCGTGGGGCCAGAAAGGTGCGTCTTTAAAAGGCGATTTCTACGATACCCCACTTTTGCGCGTCGGACCGCGACTTTTTCCAGAAACGCCGAAAAACCGCAATTTTCAGGAGAAACGAGACGTACATCCTCCCCCTCTGCCGCCCACCCACCCAACTGACAGCCAGCGAGCAGACAAGCACAGAGAGTTCCGTGGGTCTGTCTATGATGTCATAAAGGGCCTGCTGATCAATGGCCAGCTCTCTGATTGGCTGCTGTGTTTGATTGACAGATTGAATCTGGCAGCTGATTGGCTGTCTACCCTAAAGTGCATTACACACCCCTGATGGTACCACTGGCTAAGACTCCACCTCAGCTCATTGATTAATTATAAATTTAGAAGAAATGATGGATGAAAGCAGGCAGGCCGGCCATTTTTTTCACGCTCATTGGACTTGTTTAATGCAATGCACCTGTGTATATTCACATGCATTCGCTTCATGCTGTAACCACTGTGCATAAAAATTTGGAAACATGGCATACAGTGTATCATTTGCTGTCTAAGTCATGTTTCCCATATTTTCCATTGCAAGATACAAGCCGGTTTGAGTGTTTGGGGCACATTTTAGCTAAAATCATCCTACGGGGCCTAACTGCTTATGCTAAAGCCTGCCTATTTTGAATGGCGTAGTGGTCACTGCAACCTCCAAAAAAATCAGGACTTACTACCCCAATAACCTGCTAACTCACCCCTGAAATACTTACTTATTCACACTATTTTGTTCATTTGACTTGTTTCTAATTTGAAATGCCCATTTTTGTGGGGCCAGAAAGGTGCGTCTTTAAAAGGCGATTTCTACGATACCCCACTTTTGCGCGTCAGGCCGCGACTTTTTCCGGAAACGCCGAAAAACCGCAATTTTCAGGAGAAACGAGACGTACATCCTCCCCCTCTGCCGCCCACCCACCCAACTGACAGCTAGCCAGCAGACAAGCACAGAGAGTTCCGTGGGTCTGTCTGTGATGTCATAAAGGGCCTGCTGATCAATGGCCAGCTCTCTGATTGGCTGCTGTGTTTGATTGACAGATTGAATCTGGCAGCTGATTGGCTGTCTACCCTAAAGTGCATTACACACCCCTGATGGTACCACTAGCTAAGACTCCACCTCAGCTCATTGATTAATTATAAATTTAGAACAAATGATGGATGAAAGCAGGCAGGCCGGCCATTTTTTTCACGCTCATTGGACTTGTTTAATGCAATGCACCTGTGTATATTCACATGCATTCGCTTCATGCTGTAACCACTGTGCATAAAAATTTGGAAACATGGCATACAGTGTATCATTTGCTGTCTAAGTCATGTTTCCCATATTTTCCATTGCAAGATACAAGCCGGTTTGAGTATTTGGGGCACATTTTAGCTAAAATCATCCTACGGGGCCTACCTGCTTATGCTAAAGCCTGCCTATTTTGAATGGCGTAGTGGTCACTGCAACCTCCAAAAAAATCAGGACTTACTACCCCAATAACCTGCTAACTCACCCCTGAAATACTTACTTATTCACACTATTTTGTTCATTTGACTTGTTTCTAATTTGAAATGCCCATTTTTGTGGGGCCAGAAAGGTGCGTCTTTAAAAGGCGATTTCTACGATACCCCACTTTTGCGCGTCGGGCCGCGACTTTTTCCGGAAACGCCGAAAAACCGCAATTTTCAGGAGAAACGAGACGTACATCCTCCCCCTCTGCCGCCCACCCACCCAACTGACAGCCAGCCAGCAGACAAGCACAGAGAGTTCCGTGGGTCTGTCTGTGATGTCATAAAGGGCCTGCTGATCAATGGCCAGCTCTCTGATTGGCTGCTGTGTTTGATTGACAGATTGAATCTGGCAGCTGATTGGCTGTCTACCCTAAAGTGCATTACACACCCCTGATGGTACCACTGGCTAAGACTCCACCTCAGCTCATTGATTAATTTTAAATTTAGAACAAATGATGGATGAAAGCAGGCAGGCCGGCCATTTTTTTCACGCTCATTGGACTTGTTTAATGCAATGCACCTTTGAATATTCACATGCATTCGCTTCATGCTGTAACCACTGTGCATAAAAATTTGGAAACATGGCATACAGTGTATCATTTGCTGTCTAAGTCATGTTTCCCATATTTTCCATTGCAAGATACAAGCCGGTTTGAGTATTTGGGGCACATTTTAGCTAAAATCATACTACGGGGCCTAACTGCTTATGCTAAAGCCGGCCTATTTTGAATGGCGTAGTGGTCACTGCAACCTCCAAAAAAATCAGGACTTACTACCCCAATAACCTGCTAACTCACCCCTGAAATACTTACTTATTCACACTATTTTGTTCATTTGACTTGTTTCTAATTTGAAATGCCCATTTTTGTGGGGCCAGAAAGGTGCGTCTTTAAAAGGCGATTTCTACGTTACCCCACTTTTGCGCGTCGGGCCGCGACTTTTTCCGGAAACGCCGAAAAACCGCAATTTTCAGGAGAAACGAGACGTACATCCTCCCCCTCTGCCGCCCACCCACCCAACTGACAGCCAGCCAGCAGACAAGCACAGAGAGTTCCGTGGGTCTGTCTGTGATGTCATAAAGGGCCTGCTGATCAATGGCCAGCTCTCTGATTGGCTGCTGTGTTTGATTGACAGATTGAATCTGGCAGCTGATTGGCTGTCTACCCTAAAGTGCATTACACACCCCTGATGGTACCACTGGCTAAGACTCCACCTCAGCTCATTGATTAATTATAAATTTAGAACAAATGATGGATGAAAGCAGGCAGGCCGGCCATTTTTTTCACGCTCATTGGACTTGTTTAATGCAATGCACCTTTGAATATTCACATGCATTCGCTTCATGCTGTAACCACTGTGCATAAAAATTTGGAAACATGGCATACAGTGTATCATTTGCTGTCTAAGTCATGTTTCCCATATTTTCCATTGCAAGATACAAGCCGGTTTGAGTATTTGGGGCACATTTTAGCTAAAATCATACTACGGGGCCTAACTGCTTATGCTAAAGCCGGCCTATTTTGAATGGCGTAGTGGTCACTGCAACCTCCAAAAAAATCAGGACTTACTACCCCAATAACCTGCTAACTCACCCCTGAAATACTTACTTATTCACACTATTTTGTTCATTTGACTTGTTTCTAATTTGAAATGCCCATTTTCGTGGGGCCAGAAAGGTGCGTCTTTAAAAGGCGATTTCTACGATACCCCACTTTTGCGCGTCGGACCGCGACTTTTTCCAGAAACGCAGAAAAACCGCAATTTTCAGGAGAAACGAGACGTACATCCTCCCCCTCTGCCGCCCACCCACCCAACTGACAGCCAGCCAGCAGACAAGCACAGAGAGTTCCGTGGGTCTGTCTGTGATGTCATAATGGGTCTGCTGACCAATGGCCAGCTCTCTGATTGGCTGCTGTGTTTGATTGACAGATTGAATCTGGCAGCTGATTGGCTGTCTACCCTAAAGTGCATTACACACCCCTGATGGTACCACTGGCTAAGACTCCACCTCAGCTCATTGATTAATTATAAATTTAGAACAAATGATGGATGAAAGCAGGCAGGCCGGCCATTTTTTTCACGCTCATTGGACTTGTTTAATGCAATGCACCTTTGTATATTCACATGCATTCGCTTCATGCTGTAACCACTGTGCATAAAAATTTGGAAACATGGCATACAGTGTATCATTTGCTGTCTAAGTCATGTTTCCCATATTTTCCATTGCAAGATACAAGCCGGTTTGAGTGTTTGGGGCACATTTTAGCTAAAATCATCCTACGGGGCCTAACTGCTTATGCTAAAGCCGGCCTATTTTGAATGGCGTAGTGGTCACTGCAACCTCCAAAAAAATCAGGACTTACTACCCCAATAACCTGCTAACTCACCCCTGAAATACTTACTTATTCACACTATTTTGTTCATTTGACTTGTTTCTAATTTGAAATGCCCATTTTCGTGGGGCCAGAAAGGTGCGTCTTTAAAAGGCGATTTCTACGATACCCCACTTTTGCGCGTCGGACCGCGACTTTTTCCAGAAACGCCGAAAAACCGCAATTTTCAGGAGAAACGAGACGTACATCCTCCCCCTCTGCCGCCCACCCACCCAACTGACAGCCAGCGAGCAGACAAGCACAGAGAGTTCCGTGGGTCTGTCTATGATGTCATAAAGGGCCTGCTGATCAATGGCCAGCTCTCTGATTGGCTGCTGTGTTTGATTGACAGATTGAATCTGGCAGCTGATTGGCTGTCTACCCTAAAGTGCATTACACACCCCTGATGGTACCACTGGCTAAGACTCCACCTCAGCTCATTGATTAATTATAAATTTAGAACAAATGATGGATGAAAGCAGGCAGGCCGGCCATTTTTTTCACGCTCATTGGACTTGTTTAATGCAATGCACCTGTGTATATTCACATGCATTCGCTTCATGCTGTAACCACTGTGCATAAAAATTTGGAAACATGGCATACAGTGTATCATTTGCTGTCTAAGTCATGTTTCCCATATTTTCCATTGCAAGATACAAGCCGGTTTGAGTGTTTGGGGCACATTTTAGCTAAAATCATCCTACGGGGCCTAACTGCTTATGCTAAAGCCTGCCTATTTTGAATGGCGTAGTGGTCACTGCAACCTCCAAAAAAATCAGGACTTACTACCCCAATAACCTGCTAACTCACCCCTGAAATACTTACTTATTCACACTATTTTGTTCATTTGACTTGTTTCTAATTTGAAATGCCCATTTTTGTGGGGCCAGAAAGGTGCGTCTTTAAAAGGCGATTTCTACGATACCCCACTTTTGCGCGTCAGGCCGCGACTTTTTCCGGAAACGCCGAAAAACCGCAATTTTCAGGAGAAACGAGACGTACATCCTCCCCCTCTGCCGCCCACCCACCCAACTGACAGCCAGCCAGCAGACAAGCACAGAGAGTTCCGTGGGTCTGTCTGTGATGTCATAAAGGGCCTGCTGATCAATGGCCAGCTCTCTGATTGGCTGCTGTGTTTGATTGACAGATTGAATCTGGCAGCTGATTGGCTGTCTACCCTAAAGTGCATTACACACCCCTGATGGTACCACTAGCTAAGACTCCACCTCAGCTCATTGATTAATTATAAATTTAGAACAAATGATGGATGAAAGCAGGCAGGCCGGCCATTTTTTTCACGCTCATTGGACTTGTTTAATGCAATGCACCTGTGTATATTCACATGCATTCGCTTCATGCTGTAACCACTGTGCATAAAAATTTGGAAACATGGCATACAGTGTATCATTTGCTGTCTAAGTCATGTTTCCCATATTTTCCATTGCAAGATACAAGCCGGTTTGAGTATTTGGGGCACATTTTAGCTAAAATCATCCTACGGGGCCTACCTGCTTATGCTAAAGCCTGCCTATTTTGAATGGCGTAGTGGTCACTGCAACCTCCAAAAAAATCAGGACTTACTACCCCAATAACCTGCTAACTCACCCCTGAAATACTTACTTATTCACACTATTTTGTTCATTTGACTTGTTTCTAATTTGAAATGCCCATTTTTGTGGGGCCAGAAAGGTGCGTCTTTAAAAGGCGATTTCTACGATACCCCACTTTTGCGCGTCGGGCCGCGACTTTTTCCGGAAACGCCGAAAAACCGCAATTTTCAGGAGAAACGAGACGTACATCCTCCCCCTCTGCCGCCCACCCACCCAACTGACAGCCAGCCAGCAGACAAGCACAGAGAGTTCCGTGGGTCTGTCTGTGATGTCATAAAGGGCCTGCTGATCAATGGCCAGCTCTCTGATTGGCTGCTGTGTTTGATTGACAGATTGAATCTGGCAGCTGATTGGCTGTCTACCCTAAAGTGCATTACACACCCCTGATGGTACCACTGGCTAAGACTCCACCTCAGCTCATTGATTAATTATAAATTTAGAACAAATGATGGATGAAAGCAGGCAGGCCGGCCATTTTTTTCACGCTCATTGGACTTGTTTAATGCAATGCACCTTTGAATATTCACATGCATTCGCTTCATGCTGTAACCACTGTGCATAAAAATTTGGAAACATGGCATACAGTGTATCATTTGCTGTCTAAGTCATGTTTCCCATATTTTCCATTGCAAGATACAAGCCGGTTTGAGTATTTGGGGCACATTTTAGCTAAAATCATAATACAGGGCCTAACTGCTTATGCTAAAGCCGGCCTATTTTGAATGGCGTAGTGGTCACTGCAACCTCCAAAAAAATCAGGACTTACTACCCCAATAACCTGCTAACTCACCCCTGAAATACTTACTTATTCACACTATTTTGTTCATTTGACTTGTTTCTAATTTGAAATGCCCATTTTTGTGGGGCCAGAAAGGTGCGTCTTTAAAAGGCGATTTCTACGATACCCCACTTTTGCGCGTCGGGCCGCGACTTTTTCCGGAAACGCCAAAAAACCGCAATTTTCAGGAGAACGAGACGTACATCCTCCCCCTCTGCCGCCCACCCACCCAACTGACAGCCAGCCAGCAGACAAGCACAGAGAGTTCCGTGGGTCTGTCTGTGATGTCATAAAGGGCCTGCTGATCAATGGCCAGCTCTCTGATTGGCTGCTGTGTTTGATTGACAGATTGAATCTGGCAGCTGATTGGCTGTCTACCCTAAAGTGCATTACACACCCCTGATGGTACCACTGGCTAAGACTCCACCTCAGCTCATTGATTAATTATAAATTTAGAACAAATGATGGATGAAAGCAGGCAGGCCGGCCATTTTTTTCACGCTCATTGGACTTGTTTAATGCAATGCACCTGTGTATATTCACATGCATTCGCTTCATGCTGTAACCACTGTGCATAAAAATTTGGAAACATGGCATACAGTGTATCATTTGCTGTCTAAGTCATGTTTCCCATATTTTCCATTGCAAGATACAAGCCGGTTTGAGTGTTTGGGGCACATTTTAGCTAAAATCATCCTACGGGGCCTAACTGCTTATGCTAAAGCCTGCCTATTTTGAATGGCGTAGTGGTCACTGCAACCTCCAAAAAAATCAGGACTTACTACCCCAATAACCTGCTAACTCACCCCTGAAATACTTACTTATTCACACTATTTTGTTCATTTGACTTGTTTCTAATTTGAAATGCCCATTTTTGTGGGGCCAGAAAGGTGCGTCTTTAAAAGGCGATTTCTACGATACCCCACTTTTGCGCGTCAGGCCGCGACTTTTTCCGGAAACGCCGAAAAACCGCAATTTTCAGGAGAAACGAGACGTACATCCTCCCCCTCTGCCGCCCACCCACCCAACTGACAGCCAGCCAGCAGACAAGCACAGAGAGTTCCGTGGGTCTGTCTGTGATGTCATAAAGGGCCTGCTGATCAATGGCCAGCTCTCTGATTGGCTGCTGTGTTTGATTGACAGATTGAATCTGGCAGCTGATTGGCTGTCTACCCTAAAGTGCATTACACACCCCTGATGGTACCACTAGCTAAGACTCCACCTCAGCTCATTGATTAATTATAAATTTAGAACAAATGATGGATGAAAGCAGGCAGGCCGGCCATTTTTTTCACGCTCATTGGACTTGTTTAATGCAATGCACCTGTGTATATTCACATGCATTCGCTTCATGCTGTAACCACTGTGCATAAAAATTTGGAAACATGGCATACAGTGTATCATTTGCTGTCTAAGTCATGTTTCCCATATTTTCCATTGCAAGATACAAGCCGGTTTGAGTATTTGGGGCACATTTTAGCTAAAATCATCCTACGGGGCCTACCTGCTTATGCTAAAGCCTGCCTATTTTGAATGGCGTAGTGGTCACTGCAACCTCCAAAAAAATCAGGACTTACTACCCCAATAACCTGCTAACTCACCCCTGAAATACTTACTTATTCACACTATTTTGTTCATTTGACTTGTTTCTAATTTGAAATGCCCATTTTTGTGGGGCCAGAAAGGTGCGTCTTTAAAAGGCGATTTCTACGATACCCCACTTTTGCGCGTCGGGCCGCGACTTTTTCCGGAAACGCCGAAAAACCGCAATTTTCAGGAGAAACGAGACGTACATCCTCCCCCTCTGCCGCCCACCCACCCAACTGACAGCCAGCCAGCAGACAAGCACAGAGAGTTCCGTGGGTCTGTCTGTGATGTCATAAAGGGCCTGCTGATCAATGGCCAGCTCTCTGATTGGCTGCTGTGTTTGATTGACAGATTGAATCTGGCAGCTGATTGGCTGTCTACCCTAAAGTGCATTACACACCCCTGATGGTACCACTGGCTAAGACTCCACCTCAGCTCATTGATTAATTATAAATTTAGAACAAATGATGGATGAAAGCAGGCAGGCCGGCCATTTTTTTCACGCTCATTGGACTTGTTTAATGCAATGCACCTTTGAATATTCACATGCATTCGCTTCATGCTGTAACCACTGTGCATAAAAATTTGGAAACATGGCATACAGTGTATCATTTGCTGTCTAAGTCATGTTTCCCATATTTTCCATTGCAAGATACAAGCCGGTTTGAGTATTTGGGGCACATTTTAGCTAAAATCATAATACGGGGCCTAACTGCTTATGCTAAAGCCGGCCTATTTTGAATGGCGTAGTGGTCACTGCAACCTCCAAAAAAATCAGGACTTACTACCCCAATAACCTGCTAACTCACCCCTGAAATACTTACTTATTCACACTATTTTGTTCATTTGACTTGTTTCTAATTTGAAATGCCCATTTTTGTGGGGCCAGAAAGGTGCGTCTTTAAAAGGCGATTTCTACGATACCCCACTTTTGCGCGTCGGGCCGCGACTTTTTCCGGAAACGCCGAAAAACCGCAATTTTCAGGAGAACGAGACGTACATCCTCCCCCTCTGCCGCCCACCCACCCAACTGACAGCCAGCCAGCAGACAAGCACAGAGAGTTCCGTGGGTCTGTCTGTGATGTCATAAAGGGCCTGCTGATCAATGGCCAGCTCTCTGATTGGCTGCTGTGTTTGATTGACAGATTGAATCTGGCAGCTGATTGGCTGTCTACCCTAAAGTGCATTACACACCCCTGATGGTACCACTGGCTAAGACTCCACCTCAGCTCATTGATTAATTATAAATTTAGAACAAATGATGGATGAAAGCAGGCAGGCCGGCCATTTTTTTCACGCTCATTGGACTTGTTTAATGCAATGCACCTTTGAATATTCACATGCATTCGCTTCATGCTGTAACCACTGTGCATAAAAATTTGGAAACATGGCATACAGTGTATCATTTGCTGTCTAAGTCATGTTTCCCATATTTTCCATTGCAAGATACAAGCCGGTTTGAGTATTTGGGGCACATTTTAGCTAAAATCATAATACGGGGCCTAACTGCTTATGCTAAAGCCGGCCTATTTTGAATGGCGTAGTGGTCACTGCAACCTCCAAAAAAATCAGGACTTACTACCCCAATAACCTGCTAACTCACCCCTGAAATACTTACTTATTCACACTATTTTGTTCATTTGACTTGTTTCTAATTTGAAATGCCCATTTTTGTGGGGCCAGAAAGGTGCGTCTTTAAAAGGCGATTTCTACGATACCCCACTTTTGCGCGTCGGGCCGCGACTTTTTCCGGAAACGCCGAAAAACCGCAATTTTCAGGAGAACGAGACGTACATCCTCCCCCTCTGCCGCCCACCCACCCAACTGACAGCCAGCCAGCAGACAAGCACAGAGAGTTCCGTGGGTCTGTCTGTGATGTCATAAAGGGCCTGCTGATCAATGGCCAGCTCTCTGATTGGCTGCTGTGTTTGATTGACAGATTGAATCTGGCAGCTGATTGGCTGTCTACCCTAAAGTGCATTACACACCCCTGATGGTACCACTGGCTAAGACTCCACCTCAGCTCATTGATTAATTATAAATTTAGAACAAATGATGGATGAAAGCAGGCAGGCCGGCCATTTTTTTCACGCTCATTGGACTTGTTTAATGCAATGCACCTTTGAATATTCACATGCATTCGCTTCATGCTGTAACCACTGTGCATAAAAATTTGGAAACATGGCATACAGTGTATCATTTGCTGTCTAAGTCATGTTTCCCATATTTTCCATTGCAAGATACAAGCCGGTTTGAGTATTTGGGGCACATTTTAGCTAAAATCATACTACGGGGCCTAACTGCTTATGCTAAAGCCGGCCTATTTTGAATGGCGTAGTGGTCACTGCAACCTCCAAAAAAATCAGGACTTACTACCCCAATAACCTGCTAACTCACCCCTGAAATACCTACTTATTCACACTATTTTGTTCATTTGACTTGTTTCTAATTTGAAATGCCCATTTTCGTGGGGCCAGAAAGGTGCGTCTTTAAAAGGCGATTTCTACGATACCCCACTTTTGCGCGTCGGACCGCGACTTTTTCCAGAAACGCAGAAAAACCGCAATTTTCAGGAGAAACGAGACGTACATCCTCCCCCTCTGCCGCCCACCCACCCAACTGACAGCCAGCCAGCAGACAAGCACAGAGAGTTCCGTGGGTCTGTCTGTGATGTCATAATGGGTCTGCTGATCAATGGCCAGCTCTCTGATTGGCTGCTGTGTTTGATTGACAGATTGAATCTGGCAGCTGATTGGCTGTCTACCCTAAAGTGCATTACACACCCCTGATGGTACCACTGGCTAAGACTCCACCTCAGCTCATTGATTAATTATAAATTTAGAACAAATGATGGATGAAAGCAGGCAGGCCGGCCATTTTTTTCAAGCTCATTGGACTTGTTTAATGCAATGCACCTTTGTATATTCACATGCATTCGCTTCATGCTGTAACCACTGTGCATAAAAATTTGGAAACATGGCATACAGTGTATCATTTGCTGTCTAAGTCATGTTTCCCATATTTTCCATTGCAAGATACAAGCCGGTTTGAGTGTTTGGGGCACATTTTAGCTAAAATCATCCTACGGGGCCTAACTGCTTATGCTAAAGCCTGCCTATTTTGAATGGCGTAGTGGTCACTGCAACCTCCAAAAAAAATCAGGACTTACTACCCCAATAACCTGCTAACTCACCCCTGAAATACTTACTTATTCACACTATTTTGTTCATTTGACTTGTTTCTAATTTGAAATGCCCATTTTTGTGGGGCCAGAAAGGTGCGTCTTTAAAAGGCGATTTCTACGATACCCCACTTTTGCGCGTTGGACCGCGACTTTTTCCGGAAACCCTGAAAAACCGCAATTTTCAGGAGAAACGAGACGTACATCCCCCCCCTCTGCCGCCCACCCACCCAACTGACAGCCAGCCAGCAGACGAGCACAGAGAATTCTGTGGGTCTGTCTGTGATGTCATAATGGGTCTGCTGATCAATGGCCAGCTCTCTGATTGGCTGCTGTGTTTGATTGACAGATTGAATCTGGCAGCTGATTGGCTGTCTACCCTAAAGTGCATTACACACCCCTGATGGTACCACTATCTAAGACTCCACCTCAGCTCATTGATTAATTATAAATTTAGAACAAATGATGGATGAAAGCAGGCAGGCCGGCCATTTTTTTCACGCTCATTGGACTTGTTTAATGCAATGCACCTTTCTATATTCACATGCATTCGCTTCATGCTGTAACCACTGTGCATAAAAATTTGGAAACATGGCATACAGTGTATCATTTGCTGTCTAAGTCATGTTTCCCATATTTTCATTTGCAAGATACAAGCCGGTTTGAGTGTTTGGGGCACATTTTAGCTAAAATCATCCTACGGGGCCTAACTGCTTATGCTAAAGCCTGCCTATTTTGAATGGCGTAGTGGTCACTGCAACCTCCAAAAAAATCAGGACTTACTACCCCAATAACCTGCTAACTCACCCCTGAAATACTTACTTATTCACACTATTTTGTTCATTTGACTTGTTTCTAATTTGAAATGCCCATTTTTGTGGGGCCAGAAAGGTGCGTCTTTAAAAGGCGATTTCTACGATACCCCACTTTTGCGCGTCGGACCGCGACTTTTTCCAGAAACGCCGAAAAACCGCAATTTTCACGAGAAACGAGACGTACATCCTCCCCCTCTGCCGCCCACCCACCCAACTGACAGCCAGCGAGCAGACAAGCACAGAGAATTCCGTGGGTCTGTCTATGATGTCATAAAGGGCCTGCTGATCAATGGCCAGCTCTCTGATTGGCTGCTGTGTTTGATTGACAGATTGAATCTGGCAGCTGATTGGCTGTCTACCCTAAAGTGCATTACACACCCCTGATGGTACCACTGGCTAAGACTCCACCTCAGCTCATTGATTAATTATAAATTTAGAACAAATGATGGATGAAAGCAGGCAGGCCGGCCATTTTTTTCACGCTCATTGGACTTGTTTAATGCAATGCACCTGTGTATATTCACATGCATTCGCTTCATGCTGTAACCACTGTGCATAAAAATTTGGAAACATGGCATACAGTGTATCATTTGCTGTCTAAGTCATGTTTCCCATATTTTCCATTGCAAGATACAAGCCGGTTTGAGTGTTTGGGGCACATTTTAGCTAAAATCATCCTACGGGGCCTAACTGCTTATGCTAAAGCCTGCCTATTTTGAATGGCGTAGTGGTCACTGCAACCTCCAAAAAAATCAGGACTTACTACCCCAATAACCTGCTAACTCACCCCTGAAATACTTACTTATTCACACTATTTTGTTCATTTGACTTGTTTCTAATTTGAAATGCCCATTTTTGTGGGGCCAGAAAGGTGCGTCTTTAAAAGGCGATTTCTACGATACCCCACTTTTGCGCGTCAGGCCGCGACTTTTTCCGGAAACGCCGAAAAACCGCAATTTTCAGGAGAAACGAGACGTACATCCTCCCCCTCTGCCGCCCACCCACCCAACTGACAGCCAGCCAGCAGACAAGCACAGAGAGTTCCGTGGGTCTGTCTGTGATGTCATAAAGGGCCTGCTGATCAATGGCCAGCTCTCTGATTGGCTGCTGTGTTTGATTGACAGATTGAATCTGGCAGCTGATTGGCTGTCTACCCTAAAGTGCATTACACACCCCTGATGGTACCACTAGCTAAGACTCCACCTCAGCTCATTGACTAATTATAAATTTAGAACAAATGATGGATGAAAGCAGGCAGGCCGGCCATTTTTTTCACGCTCATTGGACTTGTTTAATGCAATGCACCTGTGTATATTCACATGCATTCGCTTCATGCTGTAACCACTGTGCATAAAAATTTGGAAACATGGCATACAGTGTATCATTTGCTGTCTAAGTCATGTTTCCCATATTTTCCATTGCAAGATACAAGCCGGTTTGAGTGTTTGGGGCACATTTTAGCTAAAATCATCCTACGGGGCCTAACTGCTTATGCTAAAGCCTGCCTATTTTGAATGGCGTAGTGGTCACTGCAACCTCCAAAAAAATCAGGACTTACTACCCCAATAACCTGCTAACTCACCCCTGAAATACTTACTTATTCACACTATTTTGTTCATTTGACTTGTTTCTAATTTGAAATGCCCATTTTTGTGGGGCCAGAAAGGTGCGTCTTTAAAAGGCGATTTCTACGATACCCCACTTTTGCGCGTCGGACCGCGACTTTTTCCGGAAACGCTGAAAAACCGCAATTTTCAGGAGAAACGAGACGTACATCCTCCCCCTCTGCCGCCCACCCACCCAACTGACAGCCAGCCAGCAGACAAGCACAGAGAGTTCCGTGGGTCTGTCTGTGATGTCATAAAGGGCCTGCTGATCAATGGCCAGCTCTCTGATTGGCTGCTGTGTTTGATTGACAGATTGAATCTGGCAGCTGATTGGCTGTCTACCCTAAAGTGCATTACACACCCCTGATGGTACCACTGGCTAAGACTCCACCTCAGCTCATTGATTAATTATAAATTTAGAACAAATGATGGATGAAAGCAGGCAGGCCGGCCATTTTTTTCACGCTCATTGGACTTGTTTAATGCAATGCACCTTTGAATATTCACATGCATTCGCTTCATGCTGTAACCACTGTGCATAAAAATTTGGAAACATGGCATACAGTGTATCATTTGCTGTCTGAGTCATGTTTCCCATATTTTCCATTGCAAGATACAAGCCGGTTTGAGAATTTGGGGCACATTTTAGCTAAAATCATCCTACGGGGCCTAACTGCTTATGCTAAAGCCGGCCTATTTTGAATGGCGTAGTGGTCACTGCAACCTCCAAAAAAATCAGGACTTACTACCCCAATAACCTGCTAACTCACCCCTGAAATACTTACTTATTCACACTATTTTGTTCATTTGACTTGTTTCTAATTTGAAATGCCCATTTTCGTGGGGCCAGAAAGGTGCGTCTTTAAAAGGCGATTTCTACGATACCCCACTTTTGCGCGTCGGACCGCGACTTTTTCCGGAAACGCCGAAAAACCGCAATTTTCAGGAGAAACGAGACGTACATCCTCCCCCTCTGCCGCCCACCCACCCAACTGACAGCCAGCCAGCAGACAAGCACAGAGAGTTCCGTGGGTCTGTCTGTGATGTCATAAAGGGCCTGCTGATCAATGGCCAGCTCTCTGATTGGCTGCTGTGTTTGATTGACAGATTGAATCTGGCAGCTGATTGGCTGTCTACCCTAAAGTGCATTACACACCCCTGATGGTACCACTGGCTAAGACTCCACCTCAGCTCATTGATTAATTATAAATTTAGAACAAATGATGGATGAAAGCAGGCAGGCCGGCCATTTTTTTCACGCTCATTGGACTTGTTTAATGCAATGCACCTTTGAATATTCACATGCATTCACTTCATGCTGTAACCACTGTGCATAAAAATCTGGAAACATGGCATACAGTGTATCATTTGCTGTCTAAGTCATGTTTCCCATATTTTCCATTGCAAGATACAAGCCGGTTTGAGTATTTGGGGCACATTTTAGCTAAAATCATACTACGGGGCCTAACTGCTTATGCTAAAGCCGGCCTATTTTGAATGGCGTAGTGGTCACTGCAACCTCCAAAAAAATCAGGACTTACTACCCCAATAACCTGCTAACTCACCCCTGAAATACCTACTTATTCACACTATTTTGTTCATTTGACTTGTTTCTAATTTGAAATGCCCATTTTCGTGGGGCCAGAAAGGTGCGTCTTTAAAAGGCGATTTCTACGATACCCCACTTTTGCGCGTCGGACCGCGACTTTTTCCAGAAACGCAGAAAAACCGCAATTTTCAGGAGAAACGAGACGTACATCCTCCCCCTCTGCCGCCCACCCACCCAACTGACAGCCAGCCAGCAGACAAGCACAGAGAGTTCCGTGGGTCTGTCTGTGATGTCATAATGGGTCTGCTGATCAATGGCCAGCTCTCTGATTGGCTGCTGTGTTTGATTGACAGATTGAATCTGGCAGCTGATTGGCTGTCTACCCTAAAGTGCATTACACACCCCTGATGGTACCACTGGCTAAGACTCCACCTCAGCTCATTGATTAATTATAAATTTAGAACAAATGATGGATGAAAGCAGGCAGGCCGGCCATTTTTTTCAAGCTCATTGGACTTGTTTAATGCAATGCACCTTTGTATATTCACATGCATTCGCTTCATGCTGTAACCACTGTGCATAAAAATTTGGAAACATGGCATACAGTGTATCATTTGCTGTCTAAGTCATGTTTCCCATATTTTCCATTGCAAGATACAAGCCGGTTTGAGTGTTTGGGGCACATTTTAGCTAAAATCATCCTACGGGGCCTAACTGCTTATGCTAAAGCCTGCCTATTTTGAATGGCGTAGTGGTCACTGCAACCTCCAAAAAAAATCAGGACTTACTACCCCAATAACCTGCTAACTCACCCCTGAAATACTTACTTATTCACACTATTTTGTTCATTTGACTTGTTTCTAATTTGAAATGCCCATTTTTGTGGGGCCAGAAAGGTGCGTCTTTAAAAGGCGATTTCTACGATACCCCACTTTTGCGCGTCGGACCGCGACTTTTTCCGGAAACGCTGAAAAACCGCAATTTTCAGGAGAAACGAGACGTACATCCCCCCCCTCTGCCGCCCACCCACCCAACTGACAGCCAGCCAGCAGACGAGCACAGAGAATTCTGTGGGTCTGTCTGTGATGTCATAATGGGTCTGCTGATCAATGGCCAGCTCTCTGATTGGCTGCTGTGTTTGATTGACAGATTGAATCTGGCAGCTGATTGGCTGTCTACCCTAAAGTGCATTACACACCCCTGATGGTACCACTATCTAAGACTCCACCTCAGCTCATTGATTAATTATAAATTTAGAACAAATGATGGATGAAAGCAGGCAGGCCGGCCATTTTTTTCACGCTCATTGGACTTGTTTAATGCAATGCACCTTTGTATATTCACATGCATTCGCTTCATGCTGTAACCACTGTGCATAAAAATTTGGAAACATGGCATACAGTGTATCATTTGCTGTCTAAGTCATGTTTCCCATATTTTCATTTGCAAGATACAAGCCGGTTTGAGTGTTTGGGGCACATTTTAGCTAAAATCATCCTACGGGGCCTAACTGCTTATGCTAAAGCCTGCCTATTTTGAATGGCGTAGTGGTCACTGCAACCTCCAAAAAAATCAGGACTTACTACCCCAATAACCTGCTAACTCACCCCTGAAATACTTACTTATTCACATTATTTTGTTCATTTGACTTGTTTCTAATTTGAAATGCCCATTTTTGTGGGGCCAGAAAGGTGCGTCTTTAAAAGGCGATTTCTACGATACCCCACTTTTGCGCGTCGGACCGCGACTTTTTCCGGAAACGCCGAAAAACCGCAATTTTCAGGAGAAACGAGACGTACATCCTCCCCCTCTGCCGCCCACCCACCCAACTGACAGCCAGCCAGCAGACAAGCACAGAGAGTTCCGTGGGTCTGTCTGTGATGTCATAAAGGGCCTGCTGATCAATGGCCAGCTCTCTGATTGGCTGCTGTGTTTGATTGACAGATTGAATCTGGCAGCTGATTGGCTGTCTACCCTAAAGTGCATTACACACCCCTGATGGTACCACTGGCTAAGACTCCACCTCAGCTCATTGATTAATTATAAATTTAGAACAAATGATGGATGAAAGCAGGCAGGCCGGCCATTTTTTTCACGCTCATTGGACTTGTTTAATGCAATGCACCTTTGTATATTCACATGCATTCGCTTCATGCTGTAACCACTGTGCATAAAAATTTGGAAACATGGCATACAGTGTATCATTTGCTGTCTAAGTCATGTTTCCCATATTTTCCATTGCAAGATACAAGCCGGTTTGAGTGTTTGGGGCACATTTTAGCTAAAATCATCCTACGGGGCCTAACTGCTTATGCTAAAGCCGGCCTATTTTGAATGGCGTAGTGGTCACTGCAACCTCCAAAAAAATCAGGACTTACTACCCCAATAACCTGCTAACTCACCCCTGAAATACTTACTTATTCACACTATTTTGTTCATTTGACTTGTTTCTAATTTGAAATGCCCATTTTCGTGGGGCCAGAAAGGTGCGTCTTTAAAAGGCGATTTCTACGATACCCCACTTTTGCGCGTCGGACCGCGACTTTTTCCAGAAACGCCGAAAAACCGCAATTTTCAGGAGAAACGAGACGTACATCCTCCCCCTCTGCCGCCCACCCACCCAACTGACAGCCAGCGAGCAGACAAGCACAGAGAGTTCCGTGGGTCTGTCTATGATGTCATAAAGGGCCTGCTGATCAATGGCCAGCTCTCTGATTGGCTGCTGTGTTTGATTGACAGATTGAATCTGGCAGCTGATTGGCTGTCTACCCTAAAGTGCATTACACACCCCTGATGGTACCACTGGCTAAGACTCCACCTCAGCTCATTGATTAATTATAAATTTAGAACAAATGATGGATGAAAGCAGGCAGGCCGGCCATTTTTTTCACGCTCATTGGACTTGTTTAATGCAATGCACCTGTGTATATTCACATGCATTCGCTTCATGCTGTAACCACTGTGCATAAAAATTTGGAAACATGGCATACAGTGTATCATTTGCTGTCTAAGTCATGTTTCCCATATTTTCCATTGCAAGATACAAGCCGGTTTGAGTGTTTGGGGCACATTTTAGCTAAAATCATCCTACGGGGCCTAACTGCTTATGCTAAAGCCTGCCTATTTTGAATGGCGTAGTGGTCACTGCAACCTCCAAAAAAATCAGGACTTACTACCCCAATAACCTGCTAACGCACCCCTGAAATACTTACTTATTCACACTATTTTGTTCATTTGACTTGTTTCTAATTTGAAATGCCCATTTTTGTGGGGCCAGAAAGGTGCGTCTTTAAAAGGCGATTTCTACGATACCCCACTTTTGCGCGTCAGGCCGCGACTTTTTCCGGAAACGCCGAAAAACCGCAATTTTCAGGAGAAACGAGACGTACATCCTCCCCCTCTGCCGCCCACCCACCCAACTGACAGCCAGCCAGCAGACAAGCACAGAGAGTTCCGTGGGTCTGTCTGTGATGTCATAAAGGGCCTGCTGATCAATGGCCAGCTCTCTGATTGGCTGCTGTGTTTGATTGACAGATTGAATCTGGCAGCTGATTGGCTGTCTACCCTAAAGTGCATTACACACCCCTGATGGTACCACTAGCTAAGACTCCACCTCAGCTCATTGATTAATTATAAATTTAGAACAAATGATGGATGAAAGCAGGCAGGCCGGCCATTTTTTTCACGCTCATTGGACTTGTTTAATGCAATGCACCTGTGTATATTCACATGCATTCGCTTCATGCTGTAACCACTGTGCATAAAAATTTGGAAACATGGCATACAGTGTATCATTTGCTGTCTAAGTCATGTTTCCCATATTTTCCATTGCAAGATACAAGCCGGTTTGAGTGTTTGGGGCACATTTTAGCTAAAATCATCCTACGGGGCCTAACTGCTTATGCTAAAGCCTGCCTATTTTGAATGGCGTAGTGGTCACTGCAACCTCCAAAAAAATCAGGACTTACTACCCCAATAACCTGCTAACTCACCCCTGAAATACTTACTTATTCACACTATTTTGTTCATTTGACTTGTTTCTAATTTGAAATGCCCATTTTTGTGGGGCCAGAAAGGTGCGTCTTTAAAAGGCGATTTCTACGATACCCCACTTTTGCGCGTCGGACCGCGACTTTTTCCGGAAACGCTGAAAAACCGCAATTTTCAGGAGAAACGAGACGTACATCCTCCCCCTCTGCCGCCCACCCACCCAACTGACAGCCAGCCAGCAGACAAGCACAGAGAGTTCCGTGGGTCTGTCTGTGATGTCATAAAGGGCCTGCTGATCAATGGCCAGCTCTCTGATTGGCTGCTGTGTTTGATTGACAGATTGAATCTGGCAGCTGATTGGCTGTCTACCCTAAAGTGCATTACACACCCCTGATGGTACCACTGGCTAAGACTCCACCTCAGCTCATTGATTAATTATAAATTTAGAACAAATGATGGATGAAAGCAGGCAGGCCGGCCATTTTTTTCAAGCTCTTTGGACTTGTTTAATGCAATGCACCTTTGTATATTCACATGCATTCGCTTCATGCTGTAACCACTGTGCATACAAATTTGGAAACATGGCATACAGTGTATCATTTGCTGTCTAAGTCATGTTTCCCATATTTTCCATTGCAAGATACAAGCCGGTTTGAGTGTTTGGGGCACATTTTAGCTAAAATCATCCTACGGGGCCTAACTGCTTATGCTAAAGCCTGCCTATTTTGAATGGCGTAGTAGTCACTGCAACCTCCAAAAAAAATCAGGACTTACTACCCCAATAACCTGCTAACTCACCCCTGAAATACTTACTTATTCACACTATTTTGTTCATTTGACTTGTTTCTAATTTGAAATGCCCATTTTTGTGGGGCCAGAAAGGTGCGTCTTTAAAAGGCGATTTCTACGATACCCCACTTTTGCGCCGTCGGACCGCGACTTTTTCCGGAAACGCCGAAAAACAACAATTTTCAGGAGAAACGAGACGTACATCCTCCCCCTCTGCCGCCCACCCACCCAACTGACAGCCAGCCAGCAGACAAGCACAGAGAATTCTGTGGGTCTGTCTGTGATGTCATAATGGGCCTGCTGATCAATGGCCAGCTCTCTGATTGGCTGCTGTGTTTGACTGACAGATTGAATCTGGCAGCTGATTGGCTGTCTACCCTAAAGTGCATTACACACCCCTGATGGTACCACTGGCTAAGACTCCACCTCAGCTCATTGATTAATTATAAATTTAGAACAAATGATGGATGAAAGCAGGCAGGCCGGCCATTTTTTTCACGCTCATTGGACTTGTTTAATGCAATGCACCTTTGAATATTCACATGCATTCGCTTCATGCTGTAACCACTGTGCATAAAAATTTGGAAACATGGCATACAGTGTATCATTTTCTGTCTAAGTCATGTTTCCCATATTTTCCATTGCAAGATACAAGCCGGTTTGAGAATTTGGGGCACATTTTAGCTAAAATCATCCTACGGGGCCTAACTGCTTATGCTAAAGCCTGCCTATTTTGAATGGTGTAGTAGTCACTGCAACCTCCAAAAAAAATCAGGACTTACTACCCCAATAACCTGCTAACTCACCCCTGAAATACTTACTTATTCACACTATTTTGTTCATTTGACTTGTTTCTAATTTGAAATGCCCATTTTTGTGGGGCCAGAAAGGTGCGTCTTTAAAAGGCGATTTCTACGATACCCCACTTTTGCGCGTCGGACCGCGACTTTTTCCGGAAACGCCGAAAAACCACAATTTTCAGGAGAAACGAGACGTACATCCTCCCCCTCTGCCGCCCACCCACCCAACTGACAGCCAGCCAGCAGACAAGCACAGAGAATTCTGTGGGTCTGTCTGTGATGTCATAATGGGCCTGCTGATCAATGGCCAGCTCTCTGATTGGCTGCTGTGTTTGATTGACAGATTGAATCTGGCAGCTGATTGGCTGTCTACCCTAAAGTGCATTACACACCCCTGATGGTACCACTGGCTAAGACTCCACCTCAGCTCATTGATTAATTATAAATTTAGAACAAATGATGGATGAAAGCAGGCAGGCCGGCCATTTTTTTCACGCTCATTGGACTTGTTTAATGCAATGCACCTTTGAATATTCACATGCATTCGCTTCATGCTGTAACCACTGTGCATAAAAATTTGGAAACATGGCATACAGTGTATCATTTTCTGTCTAAGTCATGTTTCCCATATTTTCCATTGCAAGATACAAGCCGGTTTGAGAATTTGGGGCACATTTTAGCTAAAATCATCCTACGGGGCCTAACTGCTTATGCTAAAGCCGGCCTATTTTGAATGGCGTAGTGGTCACTGCAACCTCCAAAAAAATCAGGACTTACTACCCCAATAACCTGCTAACTCACCCATGAAATACTTACTTATTCACACTATTTTGTTCATTTGACTTGTTTCTAATTTGAAATGCCCATTTTCGTGGGGCCAGAAAGGTGCGTCTTTAAAAGGCGATTTCTACGATACCCCACTTTTGCGCGTCGGACCGCGACTTTTTCCGGAAACGCCGAAAAACCGCAATTTTCAGGAGAAACGAGACGTACATCCTCCCCCTCTGCCGCCCACCCACCCAACTGACAGCCAGCCAGCAGACAAGCACAGAGAGTTCCGTGGGTCTGTCTGTGATGTCATAAAGGGCCTGCTGATCAATGGCCAGCTCTCTGATTGGCTGCTGTGTTTGATTGACAGATTGAATCTGGCAGCTGATTGGCTGTCTACCCTAAAGTGCATTACACACCCCTGATGGTACCACTGGCTAAGACTCCACCTCAGCTCATTGATTAATTATAAATTTAGAACAAATGATGGATGAAAGCAGGCAGGCCGGCCATTTTTTTTCAAGCTCTTTGGACTTGTTTAATGCAATGCACCTTTGTATATTCACATGCATTCGCTTCATGCTGTAACCACTGTGCATAAAAATTTGGAAACATGGCATACAGTGTATCATTTGCTGTCTAAGTCATGTTTCCCATATTTTCCATTGCAAGATACAAGCCGGTTTGAGTGTTTGGGGCACATTTTAGCTAAAATCATCCTACGGGGCCTAACTGCTTATGCTAAAGCCTGCCTATTTTGAATGGCGTAGTAGTCACTGCAACCTCCAAAAAAAATCAGGACTTACTACCCCAATAACCTGCTAACTCACCCCTGAAATACTTACTTATTCACACTATTTTGTTCATTTGACTTGTTTCTAATTTGAAATGCCCATTTTTGTGGGGCCAGAAAGGTGCGTCTTTAAAAGGCGATTTCTACGATACCCCACTTTTGCGCGTCGGACCGCGACTTTTTCCGGAAACGCCGAAAAACCGCAATTTTCAGGAGAAACGAGACGTACATCCTCCCCCTCTGCCGCCCACCCACCCAACTGACAGCCAGCCAGCAGACAAGCACAGAGAATTCTGTGGGTCTGTCTGTGATGTCATAATGGGCCTGCTGATCAATGGCCAGCTCTCTGATTGGCTGCTGTGTTTGATTGACAGATTGAATCTGGCAGCTGATTGGCTGTCTACCCTAAAGTGCATTACACACCCCTGATGGTACCACTGGCTAAGACTCCACCTCAGCTCATTGATTAATTATAAATTTAGAACAAATGATGGATGAAAGCAGGCAGGCCGGCCATTTTTTTCACGCTCATTGGACTTGTTTAATGCAATGCACCTTTGAATATTCACATGCATTCGCTTCATGCTGTAACCACTGTGCATAAAAATTTGGAAACATGGCATACAGTGTATCATTTGCTGTCTGAGTCATGTTTCCCATATTTTCCATTGCAAGATACAAGCCGGTTTGAGAATTTGGGGCACATTTTAGCTAAAATCATCCTACGGGGCCTAACTGCTTATGCTAAAGCCGGCCTATTTTGAATGGCGTAGTGGTCACTGCAACCTCCAAAAAAATCAGGACTTACTACCCCAATAACCTGCTAACTCACCCCTGAAATACTTACTTATTCACACTATTTTGTTCATTTGACTTGTTTCTAATTTGAAATGCCCATTTTCGTGGGGCCAGAAAGGTGCGTCTTTAAAAGGCGATTTCTACGATACCCCACTTTTGCGCGTCGGACCGCGACTTTTTCCGGAAACGCCGAAAAACCGCAATTTTCAGGAGAAACGAGACGTACATCCTCCCCCTCTGCCGCCCACCCACCCAACTGACAGCCAGCCAGCAGACAAGCACAGAGAGTTCCGTGGGTCTGTCTGTGATGTCATAAAGGGCCTGCTGATTAATGGCCAGCTCTCTGATTGGCTGCTGTGTTTGATTGACAGATTGAATCTGGCAGCTGATTGGCTGTCTACCCTAAAGTGCATTACACACCCCTGATGGTACCACTGGCTAAGACTCCACCTCAGCTCATTGATTAATTATAAATTTAGAACAAATGATGGATGAAAGCAGGCAGGCCGGCCATTTTTTTCAAGCTCTTTGGACTTGTTTAATGCAATGCACCTTTGTATATTCACATGCATTCGCTTCATGCTGTAACCACTGTGCATAAAAATTTGGAAACATGGCATACAGTGTATCATTTGCTGTCTAAGACATGTTTCCCATATTTTCCATTGCAAGATACAAGCCGGTTTGAGTATTTGGGGCACATTTTAGCTAAAATCATCCTACGGGGCCTAACTGCTTATGCTAAAGCCGGCCTATTTTGAATGGCGTAGTGGTCACTGCAACCTCCAAAAAAATCAGGACTTACTACCCCAATAACCTGCTAACTCACCCCTGAAATACTTACTTATTCACACTATTTTGTTCATTTGACTTGTTTCTAATTTGAAATGCCCATTTTCGTGGGGCCAGAAAGGTGCGTCTTTAAAAGGCGATTTCTACGATACCCCACTTTTGCGCGTCGGACCGCGACTTTTTCCAGAAACGCCGAAAAACCGCAATTTTCAGGAGAAACGAGACGTACATCCTCCCCCTCTGCCGCCCACCCACCCAACTGACAGCCAGCCAGCAGACAAGCACAGAGAGTTCCGTGGGTCTGTCTGTGATGTCATAAAGGGCCTGCTGATCAATGGCCAGCTCTCTGATTGGCTGCTGTGTTTGATTGACAGATTGAATCTGGCAGCTGATTGGCTGTCTACCCTAAAGTGCATTACACACCCCTGATGGTACCACTGGCTAAGACTCCACCTCAGCTCATTGATTAATTATAAATTTAGAACAAATGATGGATGAAAGCAGGCAGGCCGGCCATTTTTTTCAAGCTCTTTGGACTTGTTTAATGCAATGCACCTTTGTATATTCACATGCATTCGCTTCATGCTGTAACCACTGTGCATAAAAATTTGGAAACATGGCATACAGTGTATCATTTCCTGTCTAAGTCATGTTTCCCATATTTTCCATTGCAAGATACAAGCCGGTTTGAGTATTTGGGGCACATTTTAGCTAAAATCATCCTACGGGGCCTAACTGCTTATGCTAAAGCCGGCCTATTTTGAATGGCGTAGTGGTCACTGCAACCTCCAAAAAAATCAGGACTTACTACCCCAATAACCTGCTAACTCACCCCTGAAATACTTACTTATTCACACTATTTTGTTCATTTGACTTGTTTCTAATTTGAAATGCCCATTTTCGTGGGGCCAGAAAGGTGCGTCTTTAAAAGGCGATTTCTACGATACCCCACTTTTGCGCGTCGGACCGCGACTTTTTCCAGAAACGCCGAAAAACCGCAATTTTCAGGAGAAACGAGACGTACATCCTCCCCCTCTGCCGCCCACCCACCCAACTGACAGCCAGCCAGCAGACAAGCACAGAGAGTTCCGTGGGTCTGTCTGTGATGTCATAAAGGGCCTGCTGATCAATGGCCAGCTCTCTGATTGGCTGCTGTGTTTGATTGACAGATTGAATCTGGCAGCTGATTGGCTGTCTACCCTAAAGTGCATTACACACCCCTGATGGTACAACTAGCTAAGACTCCACCTCAGCTCATTGATTAATTATAAATTTAGAACAAATGATGGATGAAAGCAGGCAGGCCGGCCATTTTTTTCACGCTCATTGGACTTGTTTAATGCAATGCACCTGTGTATATTCACATGCATTCGCTTCATGCTGTAACCACTGTGCATAAAAATTTGGAAACATGGCATACAGTGTATCATTTGCTGTCTAAGTCATGTTTCCCATATTTTCCATTGCAAGATACAAGCCGGTTTGAGTGTTTGGGGCACATTTTAGCTAAAATCATCCTACGGGGCCTAACTGCTTATGCTAAAGCCGGCCTATTTTGAATGGCGTAGTGGTCACTGCAACCTCCAAAAAAATCAGGACTTACTACCTCAATAACCTGCTAACTCACCCCTGAAATACTTACTTATTCACACTATTTTGTTCATTTGACTTGTTTCTAATTTGAAATGCCCATTTTTGTGGGGCCAGAAAGGTGCGTATTTAAAAGGCGATTTCTACGATACCCCACTTTTGCGCGTCGGACCGCGACTTTTTCCAGAAACGCAGAAAAACCGCAATTTTCAGGAGAAACGAGACGTACATCCTCCCCCTCTGCCGCCCACCCACCCAACTGACAGCCAGCCAGCAGACAAGCACAGAGAGTTCCGTGGGTCTGTCTGTGATGTCATAAAGGGCCTGCTGATCAATGGCCAGCTCTCTGATTGGCTGCTGTGTTTGATTGACAGATTGAATTTGGCAGCTGATTGGCTGTCTACCCTAAAGTGCATTACACACCCCTGATGGTACCACTGGCTAAGACTCCACCTCAGCTCATTGATTAATTATAAATTTAGAACAAATGATGGATGAAAGCAGGCAGGCCGGCCATTTTTTTCACGCTCATTGGACTTGTTTAATGCAATGCACCTGTGTATATTCACATGCATTCGCTTCATGCTGTAACCACTGTGCATAAAAATTTGGAAACATGGCATACAGTGTATCATTTGCTGTCTAAGTCATGTTTCCCATATTTTCCATTGCAAGATACAAGCCGGTTTGAGTGTTTGGGGCACATTTTAGCTAAAATCATCCTACGGGGCCTAACTGCTTATGCTAAAGCCGGCCTATTTTGAATGGCGTAGTGGTCACTGCAACCTCCAAAAAAATCAGGACTTACTACCCCAATAACCTGCTAACTCACCCCTGAAATACTTACTTATTCACACTATTTTGTTCATTTGACTTGTTTCTAATTTGAAATGCCCATTTTCTTGGGGCCAGAAAGGTGCGTCTTTAAAAGGCGATTTCTACGATACCCCACTTTTGCGCGTCGGACCGCGACTTTTTCCGGAAACGCCGAAAAACTGCAATTTTCAGGAGAAACGAGACGTACAAACTCCCCCTCTGCCGCCCACCCACCCAACTGACAGCCAGCCAGCAGACAAGCACAGAGAGTTCCGTGGGTCTGTCTGTGATGTCATAAAGGGCCTGCTGATCAATGGCCAGCTCTCTGATTGGCTGCTGTGTTTGATTGACAGATTGAATCTGGCAGCTGATTGGCTGTCTACCCTAAAGTGCATTACACACCCCTGATGGTACCACTGGCTAAGACTCCACCTCAGCTCATTGATTAATTATAAATTTAGAACAAATGATGGATGCAAGCAGGCAGGCCGGCCATTTTTTTCAAGCTCATTGGACTTGTTTAATGCAATGCACCTTTGTATATTCACATGCATTCGCTTCATGCTGTAACCACTGTGCATAAAAATTTGGAAACATGGCATACAGTGTATCATTTGCTGTCTAAGTCATGTTTCCCATATTTTCCATTGCAAGATACAAGCCGGTTTGAGTGTTTGGGGCACATTTTAGCTAAAATCATCCTACGGGGCCTAACTGCTTATGCTAAAGCCTGCCTATTTTGAATGGCGTAGTAGTCACTGCAACCTCCAAAAAAAATCAGGACTTACTACCCCAATAACCTGCTAACTCACCCCTGAAATACTTACTTATTCACACTATTTTGTTCATTTGACTTGTTTCTAATTTGAAATGCCCATTTTTGTGGGGCCAGAAAGGTGCGTCTTTAAAAGGCGATTTCTACGATACCCCACTTTTGCGCGTCGGACCGCGACTTTTTCCAGAAACGCCGAAAAACCGCAATTTTCAGGAGAAACGAGACGTACATCCTCCCCCTCTGCCGCCCACCCACCCAACTGACAGCCAGCCAGCAGACAAGCACAGAGAGTTCCGTGGGTCTGTCTGTGATGTCATAAAGGGCCTGCTGATCAATGGCCAGCTCTCTGATTGGCTGCTGTGTTTGATTGACAGATTGAATCTGGCAGCTGATTGGCTGTCTACCCTAAAGTGCATTACACACCCCTGATGGTACAACTAGCTAAGACTCCACCTCAGCTCATTGATTAATTATAAATTTAGAACAAATGATGGATGAAAGCAGGCAGGCCGGCCATTTTTTTCACGCTCATTGGACTTGTTTAATGCAATGCACCTGTGTATATTCACATGCATTCGCTTCATGCTGTAACCACTGTGCATAAAAATTTGGAAAATGGCATACAGTGTATCATTTGCTGTCTAAGTCATGTTTCCCATATTTTCCATTGCAAGATACAAGCCGGTTTGAGTGTTTGGGGCACATTTTAGCTAAAATCATCCTACGGGGCCTAACTGCTTATGCTAAAGCCGGCCTATTTTGAATGGCGTAGTGGTCACTGCAACCTCCAAAAAAATCAGGACTTACTACCTCAATAACCTGCTAACTCACCCCTGAAATACTTACTTATTCACACTATTTTGTTCATTTGACTTGTTTCTAATTTGAAATGCCCATTTTTGTGGGGCCAGAAAGGTGCGTATTTAAAAGGCGATTTCTACGATACCCCACTTTTGCGCGTCGGACCGCGACTTTTTCCAGAAACGCCGAAAAACCGCAATTTTCAGGAGAAACGAGACGTACATCCTCCCCCTCTGCCGCCCACCCACCCAACTGACAGCCAGCCAGCAGACAAGCACAGAGAGTTCCGTGGGTCTGTCTGTGATGTCATAAAGGGCCTGCTGATCAATGGCCAGCTCTCTGATTGGCTGCTGTGTTTGATTGACAGATTGAATTTGGCAGCTGATTGGCTGTCTACCCTAAAGTGCATTACACACCCCTGATGGTACCACTGGCTAAGACTCCACCTCAGCTCATTGATTAATTATAAATTTAGAACAAATGATGGATGAAAGCAGGCAGGCCGGCCATTTTTTTCACGCTCATTGGACTTGTTTAATGCAATGCACCTGTGTATATTCACATGCATTCGCTTCATGCTGTAACCACTGTGCATAAAAATTTGGAAACATGGCATACAGTGTATCATTTGCTGTCTAAGTCATGTTTCCCATATTTTCCATTGCAAGATACAAGCCGGTTTGAGTGTTTGGGGCACATTTTAGCTAAAATCATCCTACGGGGCCTAACTGCTTATGCTAAAGCCGGCCTATTTTGAATGGCGTAGTGGTCACTGCAACCTCCAAAAAAATCAGGACTTACTACCCCAATAACCTGCTAACTCACCCCTGAAATACTTACTTATTCACACTATTTTGTTCATTTGACTTGTTTCTAATTTGAAATGCCCATTTTCTTGGGGCCAGAAAGGTGCGTCTTTAAAAGGCGATTTCTACGATACCCCACTTTTGCGCGTCGGACCGCGACTTTTTCCGGAAACGCCGAAAAACTGCAATTTTCAGGAGAAACGAGACGTACAAACTCCCCCTCTGCCGCCCACCCACCCAACTGACAGCCAGCCAGCAGACAAGCACAGAGAGTTCCGTGGGTCTGTCTGTGATGTCATAAAGGGCCTGCTGATCAATGGCCAGCTCTCTGATTGGCTGCTGTGTTTGATTGACAGATTGAATCTGGCAGCTGATTGGCTGTCTACCCTAAAGTGCATTACACACCCCTGATGGTACCACTGGCTAAGACTCCACCTCAGCTCATTGATTAATTATAAATTTAGAACAAATGATGGATGAAAGCAGGCAGGCCGGCCATTTTTTTCAAGCTCATTGGACTTGTTTAATGCAATGCACCTTTGTATATTCACATGCATTCGCTTCATGCTGTAACCACTGTGCATAAAAATTTGGAAACATGGCATACAGTGTATCATTTGCTGTCTAAGTCATGTTTCCCATATTTTCCATTGCAAGATACAAGCCGGTTTGAGTGTTTGGGGCACATTTTAGCTAAAATCATCCTACGGGGCCTAACTGCTTATGCTAAAGCCTGCCTATTTTGAATGGCGTAGTAGTCACTGCAACCTCCAAAAAAAATCAGGACTTACTACCCCAATAACCTGCTAACTCACCCCTGAAATACTTACTTATTCACACTATTTTGTTCATTTGACTTGTTTCTAATTTGAAATGCCCATTTTTGTGGGGCCAGAAAGGTGCGTCTTTAAAAGGCGATTTCTACGATACCCCACTTTTGCGCGTCGGACCGCGACTTTTTCCAGAAACGCCGAAAAACCGCAATTTTCAGGAGAAACGAGACGTACATCCTCCCCCTCTGCCGCCCACCCACCCAACTGACAGCCAGCCAGCAGACAAGCACAGAGAGTTCCGTGGGTCTGTCTGTGATGTCATAAAGGGCCTGCTGATCAATGGCCAGCTCTCTGATTGGCTGCTGTGTTTGATTGACAGATTGAATCTGGCAGCTGATTGGCTGTCTACCCTAAAGTGCATTACACACCCCTGATGGTACAACTAGCTAAGACTCCACCTCAGCTCATTGATTAATTATAAATTTAGAACAAATGATGGATGAAAGCAGGCAGGCCGGCCATTTTTTTCACGCTCATTGGACTTGTTTAATGCAATGCACCTGTGTATATTCACATGCATTCGCTTCATGCTGTAACCACTGTGCATAAAAATTTGGAAACATGGCATACAGTGTATCATTTGCTGTCTAAGTCATGTTTCCCATATTTTCCATTGCAAGATACAAGCCGGTTTGAGTGTTTGGGGCACATTTTAGCTAAAATCATCCTACGGGGCCTAACTGCTTATGCTAAAGCCGGCCTATTTTGAATGGCGTAGTGGTCACTGCAACCTCCAAAAAAATCAGGACTTACTACCTCAATAACCTGCTAACTCACCCCTGAAATACTTACTTATTCACACTATTTTGTTCATTTGACTTGTTTCTAATTTGAAATGCCCATTTTTGTGGGGCCAGAAAGGTGCGTATTTAAAAGGCGATTTCTACGATACCCCACTTTTGCGCGTCGGACCGCGACTTTTTCCAGAAACGCCGAAAAACCGCAATTTTCAGGAGAAACGAGACGTACATCCTCCCCCTCTGCCGCCCACCCACCCAACTGACAGCCAGCCAGCAGACAAGCACAGAGAGTTCCGTGGGTCTGTCTGTGATGTCATAAAGGGCCTGCTGATCAATGGCCAGCTCTCTGATTGGCTGCTGTGTTTGATTGACAGATTGAATTTGGCAGCTGATTGGCTGTCTACCCTAAAGTGCATTACACACCCCTGATGGTACCACTGGCTAAGACTCCACCTCAGCTCATTGATTAATTATAAATTTAGAACAAATGATGGATGAAAGCAGGCAGGCCGGCCATTTTTTTCACGCTCATTGGACTTGTTTAATGCAATGCACCTGTGTATATTCACATGCATTCGCTTCATGCTGTAACCACTGTGCATAAAAATTTGGAAACATGGCATACAGTGTATCATTTGCTGTCTAAGTCATGTTTCCCATATTTTCCATTGCAAGATACAAGCCGGTTTGAGTGTTTGGGGCACATTTTAGCTAAAATCATCCTACGGGGCCTAACTGCTTATGCTAAAGCCGGCCTATTTTGAATGGCGTAGTGGTCACTGCAACCTCCAAAAAAATCAGGACTTACTACCCCAATAACCTGCTAACTCACCCCTGAAATACTTACTTATTCACACTATTTTGTTCATTTGACTTGTTTCTAATTTGAAATGCCCATTTTCTTGGGGCCAGAAAGGTGCGTCTTTAAAAGGCGATTTCTACGATACCCCACTTTTGCGCGTCGGACCGCGACTTTTTCCAGAAACGCCGAAAAACTGCAATTTTCAGGAGAAACGAGACGTACAAACTCCCCCTCTGCCGCCCACCCACCCAACTGACAGCCAGCCAGCAGACAAGCACAGAGAGTTCCGTGGGTCTGTCTGTGATGTCATAAAGGGCCTGCTGATCAATGGCCAGCTCTCTGATTGGCTGCTGTGTTTGATTGACAGATTGAATCTGGCAGCTGATTGGCTGTCTACCCTAAAGTGCATTACACACCCCTGATGGTACCACTGGCTAAGACTCCACCTCAGCTCATTGATTAATTATAAATTTAGAACAAATGATGGATGAAAGCAGGCAGGCCGGCCATTTTTTTCAAGCTCATTGGACTTGTTTAATGCAATGCACCTTTGTATATTCACATGCATTCGCTTCATGCTGTAACCACTGTGCATAAAAATTTGGAAACATGGCATACAGTGTATCATTTGCTGTCTAAGTCATGTTTCCCATATTTTCCATTGCAAGATACAAGCCGGTTTGAGTGTTTGGGGCACATTTTAGCTAAAATCATCCTACGGGGCCTAACTGCTTATGCTAAAGCCTGCCTATTTTGAATGGCGTAGTAGTCACTGCAACCTCCAAAAAAAATCAGGACTTACTACCCCAATAACCTGCTAACTCACCCCTGAAATACTTACTTATTCACACTATTTTGTTCATTTGACTTGTTTCTAATTTGAAATGCCCATTTTTGTGGGGCCAGAAAGGTGCGTCTTTAAAAGGCGATTTCTACGATACCCCACTTTTGCGCGTCGGACCGCGACTTTTTCCGGAAATGCCGAAAAACCGCAATTTTCAGGAGAAACGAGACGTACATCCTCCCCCTCTGCCGCCCACCCACCCAACTGACAGCCAGCCAGCAGACAAGCACAGAGAGTTCCGTGGGTCTGTCTGTGATGTCATAAAGGGCCTGCTGATCAATGGCCAGCTCTCTGATTGGCTGCTGTTTTTGATTGACTGATTGAATCTGGCAGCTGATTGGCTGTCTACCCTAAAGTGCATTACACACCCCTGATGGTACCACTGGCTAAGACTCCACCTCAGCTCATTGATTAATAATAAATTTAGAACAAATGATGGATGAAAGCAGGCAGGCCGGCCATTTTTTTCACGCTCATTGGACTTGTTTAATGCAATGCACCTTTGTATATTCACATGCATTCGCTTCATGCTGTAACCACTGTGCATAAAAATTTGGAAACATGGCATACAGTGTATCATTTGCTGTCTAAGTCATGTTTCCCATATTTTCCATTGCAAGATACAAGCCGGTTTGAGTGTTTGGGGAACATTTTAGCTAAAATCATCCTACAGGGCCTAACTGCTTATGCTAAAGCCTGCCTATTTTGAATGGCGTAGTGGTCACTGCAACCTCCAAAAAAATCAGGACTTACTACCCCAATAAACTGCTTACTCACCCCTGAAATACTTACTTATTCACACTTTTTTGTTCATTTGACTTGTTTCTAATTTGAAATGCCCATTTTTGTGGGGCCAGAAAGGTGCGTCTTTAAAAGGCGATTTCTACGATACCCCACTTTTGCGCGTCGGACCGCGACTTTTTCCGGAAACGCCGAAAAACCGCAATTTTCAGGAGAAACGAGACGTACATCCTCCCCCTCTGCCGCCCACCCACCCAACTGACAGCCAGCCAGCAGACAAGCACAGAGAGTTCCGTGGGTCTGTCTGTGATGTCATAAAGGGCCTGCTGATCAATGGCCAGCTCTCTGATTGGCTGCTGTGTTTGATTGACAGATTGAATCTGGCAGCTGATTGGCTGTCTACCCTAAAGTGCATTACACACCCCTGATGGTACCACTGGCTAAGACTCCACCTCAGCTCATTGATTAATTATAAATTTAGAACAAATGATGGATGAAAGCAGGCAGGCCGGCCATTTTTTTCGCGCTCATTGGACTTGTTTAATGCAATGCACCTTTGTATATTCACATGCATTCGCTTCATGCTGTAACCACTGTGCATAAAAATTTGGAAACATGGCATACAGTGTATCATTTGCTGTCTAAGTCATGTTTCCCATATTTTCCATTGCAAGATACAAGCCGGTTTGAGTGTTTGGGGCACATTTTAGCTAAAATCATCCTACGGGGCCTAACTGCTTATGCTAAAGCCTGCCTATTTTGAATGGCGTAGTGGTCACTGCAACCTCCAAAAAAATCAGGACTTACTACCCCAATAACCTGCTAACTCACCCCTGAAATACTTACTTATTCACACTATTTTGTTCATTTGACTTGTTTCTAATTTGAAATGCCCATTTTTGTGGGGTCAGAAAGGTGCGTCTTTAAAAGGCGATTTCTACGATACCCCACTTTTGCGCGTCGGACCGCGACTTTTTCCGGAAACGCCGAAAAACCGCAATTTTCAGGAGAAACGAGAGGTACATCCTCCCCCTCTGCCGCCCACCCACCCAACTGACAGCCAGCCAACAGACAAGCACAGATAATTCTGTGGGTCTGTCTGTGATGTCATAATGGGCCTGCTGATCAATGGCCAGCTCTCTGATTGGCTGCTGTGTTTGATTGACAGATTGAATCTGGCAGCTGATTGGCTGTCTACCCTAAAGTGCATTACACACCCCTGATGGTACCACTATCTAAGACTCCACCTCAGCTCATTGATTAATTATAAATTTAGAACAAATGATGGATGAAAGCAGGCAGGCCGGCCATTTTTTTCACGCTCATTGGACTTGTTTAATGCAATGCACCTTTGTATATTCACATGCATTCGCTTCATGCTGTAACCACTGTGCATAAAAATTTGGAAACATGGCATACAGTGTATCATTTGCTGTCTAAGTCATGTTTCCCATATTTTCATTTGCAAGATACAAGCGGGTTTGAGTGTTTGGGGCACATTTTAGCTAAAATCATCCTACGGGGCCTAACTGCTTATGCTAAAGCCTGCCTATTTTGAATGGCGTAGTGGTCACTGCAACCTCCAAAAAAATCAGGACTTACTACCCCAATAACCTGCTAACTCACCCCTGAAATACTTACTTATTCACACTATTTTGTTCATTTGACTTGTTTCTAATTTGAAATGCCCATTTTTGTGGGGCCAGATAGGTGCGTCTTTAAAAGGCGATTTCTACGATACCCCACTTTTGCGCGTCGGACCGCGACTTTTTCCGGAAACGCCAAAAAAAACGCAATTTTCAGGAGAAACGAGACATACATCCTCCCCCTCTGCCGCCCACCCACCCAACTGACAGCCAGCCAGCAGACAAGCACAGAGAGTTCCGTGGGTCTGTCTGTGATGTCATAAAGGGCCTGCTGATCAATGGCCAGCTCTCTGATTGGCTGCTGTGTTTGATTGACAGATTGATTCTGGCAGCTGATTGGCTGTCTACCCTAAAGTGCATTACACACCCCTGATGGTACCACTGGCTAAGACTCCACCTCAGCTCATTGATTAATTATAAATTTAGAACAAATGATGGATGAAAGCAGGCAGGCCGGCCATTTTTTTCACGCTCATTGGACTTGTTTAATGCAATGCACCTTTGTATATTCACATGCATTCGCTTCATGCTGTAACCACTGTGCATAAAAATTTGGAAACATGGCATACAGTGTATCATTTGCTGTCTAAGTCATGTTTCCAATATTTTCCATTGCAAGATACAAGCCGGTTTGAGTGTTTGGGGCACATTTTAGCTAAAATCATCCTACGGGGCCTAACTGCTTATGCTAAAGCCTGCCTATTTTGAATGGCGTAGTGGTCACTGCAACCTCCAAAAAAATCAGGACTTACTACCCCAATAACCTGCTAACTCACCCCTGAAATACTTACTTATTCACACTATTTTGTTCATTTGACTTGTTTCTAATTTGAAATGCCCATTTTTGTGGGGTCAGAAAGGTGCGTCTTTAAAAGGCGATTTCTACGATACCCCACTTTTGCGCGTCGGACCGCGACTTTTTCCGGAAACGCCGAAAAACCGCAATTTTCAGGAGAAACGAGAGGTACATCCTCCCCCTCTGCCGCCCACCCACCCAACTGACAGCCAGCCAACAGACAAGCACAGATAATTCTGTGGGTCTGTCTGTGATGTCATAATGGGCCTGCTGATCAATGGCCAGCTCTCTGATTGGCTGCTGTGTTTGATTGACAGATTGAATCTGGCAGCTGATTGGCTGTCTACCCTAAAGTGCATTACACACCCCTGATGGTACCACTATCTAAGACTCCACCTCAGCTCATTGATTAATTATAAATTTAGAACAAATGATGGATGAAAGCAGGCAGGCCGGCCATTTTTTTCACGCTCATTGGACTTGTCTAATGCAATGCACCTTTGTATATTCACATGCATTCGCTTCATGCTGTAACCACTGTGCATAAAAATTTGGAAACATGGCATACAGTGTATCATTTGCTGTCTAAGTCATGTTTCCCATATTTTCATTTGCAAGATACAAGCGGGTTTGAGTGTTTGGGGCACATTTTAGCTAAAATCATCCTACGGGGCCTAACTGCTTATGCTAAAGCCTGCCTATTTTGAATGGCGTAGTGGTCACTGCAACCTCCAAAAAAATCAGGACTTACTACCCCAATAACCTGCTAACTCACCCCTGAAATACTTACTTATTCACACTATTTTGTTCATTTGACTTGTTTCTAATTTGAAATGCCCATTTTTGTGGGGCCAGATAGGTGCGTCTTTAAAAGGCGATTTCTACGATACCCCACTTTTGCGCGTCGGACCGCGACTTTTTCCGGAAACGCCAAAAAAAACGCAATTTTCAGGAGAAACGAGACATACATCCTCCCCCTCTGCCGCCCACCCACCCAACTGACAGCCAGCCAGCAGACAAGCACAGAGAGTTCCGTGGGTCTGTCTGTGATGTCATAAAGGGCCTGCTGATCAATGGCCAGCTCTCTGATTGGCTGCTGTGTTTGATTGACAGATTGATTCTGGCAGCTGATTGGCTGTCTACCCTAAAGTGCATTACACACCCCTGATGGTACCACTGGCTAAGACTCCACCTCAGCTCATTGATTAATTATAAATTTAGAACAAATGATGGATGAAAGCAGGCAGGCCGGCCATTTTTTTCACGCTCATTGGACTTGTTTAATGCAATGCACCTTTGTATATTCACATGCATTCGCTTCATGCTGTAACCACTGTGCATAAAAATTTGGAAACATGGCATACAGTGTATCATTTGCTGTCTAAGTCATGTTTCCAATATTTTCCATTGCAAGATACAAGCCGGTTTGAGTGTTTGGGGCACATTTTAGCTAAAATCATCCTACGGGGCCTAACTGCTTATGCTAAAGCCTGCCTATTTTGAATGGCGTAGTGGTCACTGCAACCTCGAAAAAAATCAGGACTTACTACCCCAATAACCTTCTAACTCACCCCTGAAATACTTACTTATTCACACTATTTTGTTCATTTGACTTGTTTCTAATTTGAAATGCCCATTTTTGTGGGGCCAGAAAGGTGCGTCTTTAAAAGGCGATTTCTACGATACCCCACTTTTGCGCGTCGGACCGCGACTTTTTCCGGAAACGCCGAAAAACCGCAATTTTCAAGAGAAACGAGACGTACATCCTCCCTCTCTGCCGCCCACCCACCCAACTGACAGCCAGCCAGCAGACAAGCACAGATAATTCTGTGGGTCTGTCTGTGATGTCATAATGGGCCTGCTGATCAATGGCCAGCTCTCTGATTGGCTGCTGTGTTTGATTGACAGATTGAATCTGGCAGCTGATTGGCTGTCTACCCTAAAGTGCATTACACACCCCTGATGGTACCACTATCTAAGACTCCACCTCAGCTCATTGATTAATTATAAATTTAGAACAAATGATGGATGAAAGCAGGCAGGCCGGCCATTTTTTTCACGCTCATTGGACTTGTTTAATGCAATGCACCTTTGTATATTCACATGCATTCGCTTCATGCTGTAACCACTGTGCATAAAAATTTGGAAACATGGCATACAGTGTATCATTTGCTGTCTAAGTCATGTTTCCCATATTTTCATTTGCAAGATACAAGCGGGTTTGAGTGTTTGGGGCACATTTTAGCTAAAATCATCCTACGGGGCCTAACTGCTTATGCTAAAGCCTGCCTATTTTGAATGGCGTAGTGGTCACTGCAACCTCCAAAAAAATCAGGACTTACTACCCCAATAACCTGCTAACTCACCCCTGAAATACTTACTTATTCACACTATTTTGTTCATTTGACTTGTTTCTAATTTGAAATGCCCATTTTTGTGGGGCCAGATAGGTGCGTCTTTAAAAGGCGATTTCTACGATACCCCACTTTTGCGCGTCGGACCGCGACTTTTTCCGGAAACGCCAAAAAAACCGCAATTTTCAGGAGAAACGAGACATACATCCTCCCCCTCTGCCGCCCACCCACCCAACTGACAGCCAGCCAGCAGACAAGCACAGAGAGTTCCGTGGGTCTGTCTGTGATGTCATAAAGGGCCTGCTGATCAATGGCCAGCTCTCTGATTGGCTGCTGTGTTTGATTGACAGATTGATTCTGGCAGCTGATTGGCTGTCTACCCTAAAGTGCATTACACACCCCTGATGGTACCACTGGCTAAGACTCCACCTCAGCTCATTGATTAATTATAAATTTAGAACAAATGATGGATGAAAGCAGGCAGGCCGGCCATTTTTTTCACGCTCATTGGACTTGTTTAATGCAATGCACCTTTGTATATTCACATGCATTCGCTTCATGCTGTAACCACTGTGCATAAAAATTTGGAAACATGGCATACAGTGTATCATTTGCTGTCTAAGTCATGTTTCCCATATTTTCCATTGCAAGATACAAGCCGGTTTGAGTGTTTGGGGCACATTTTAGCTAAAATCATCCTACGGGGCCTAACTGCTTATGCCAAAGCCTGCCTATTTTGAATGGCGTAGTGGTCACTGCAACCTCCAAAAAAATCAGGACTTACTACCCCAATAACCTGCTAACTCACCCCTGAAATACTTACTTATTCACACTATTTTGTTCATTTGACTTGTTTCTAATTTGAAATGCCCATTTTTGTGGGGCCAGAAAGGTGCGTCTTTAAAAGGCGATTTCTACGATACCCCACTTTTGCGCGTCGGACCGTGACTTTTTCCGGAAACACCGAAAAACCGCAATTTTCAGGAGAAACGAGACGTACATCCTCCCCCTCTGCCGCCCACCCACCCAACTGACAGCCAGTCAGCAGACAAGCACAGAGAGTACCGTGGGTCTGTCTGTGATGTCATAAAGGGCCTGCTGATCAATGGCCAGCTCTCTGATTGGCTGCTGTGTTTGATTGACAGATTGAATCTGGCAGCTGATTGGCTGTCTACCCTAAAGTGCATTACACACCCCTGATGGTACCACTGGCTAAGACTCCACCTCAGCTCATTGATTAATTATAAATTTAGAACAAATGATGGATGAAAGCAGGCAGGCCGGCCATTTTTTTCACGCTCATTGGACTTGTTTAATGCAATGCACCTTTGTATATTCACATGCATTCGCTTCATGCTGTAACCACTGTGCATAAAAATTTGGAAACATGGCATACAGTGTATCATTTGCTGTCTAAGTCATGTTTCCCATATTTTCCATTGCAAGATACAAGCCGGTTTGAGTGTTTGGGGCACATTTTAGCTAAAATCATCCTACGGGGCCTAACTGCTTATGCCAAAGCCTGCCTATTTTGAATGGCGTAGTGGTCACTGCAACCTCCAAAAAAATCAGGACTTACTACCCCAATAACCTGCTAACTCACCCCTGAAATACTTACTTATTCACATTATTTATTTCATTTGACTTATTTCTAATTTGAAATGCCCATTTTTGTGGGGCCAGAAAGGTACGTCTTTAAAAGGCGATTTCTACGATACCCCACTTTTGCGCGTCGGACCGCGACTTTTTCCGGAAACGCCGAAAAACCGCAATTTTCAGGAGAAACGAGACGTACATCCTCCCCCTCTGCCGCCCACCCACCCAACTGACAGCCAGTCAGCAGACAAGCACAGAGAGTACCGTGGGTCTGTCTGTGATGTCATAAAGGGCCTGCTGATCAATGGCCAGCTCTCTGATTGGCTGCTGTGTTTGATTGACAGATTGAATCTGGCAGCTGATTGGCTGTCTACCCTAAAGTGCATTACACACCCCTGATGGTACCACTGGCTAAGACTCCACCTCAGCTCATTGATTAATTATAAATTTAGAACAAATGATGGATGAAAGCAGGCAGGCCGGCCATTTTTTTCACGCTCATTGGACTTGTTTAATGCAATGCACCTTTGTATATTCACATGCATTCGCTTCATGCTGTAACCACTGTGCATAAAAATTTGGAAACATGGCATACAGTGTATCATTTGCTGTCTAAGTCATGTTTCCCATATTTTCCATTGCAAGATACAAGCCGGTTTGAGTGTTTGGGGCACATTTTAGCTAAAATCATCCTACGGGGCCTAACTGCTTATGCCAAAGCCTGCCTATTTTGAATGGCGTAGTGGTCACTGCAACCTCCAAAAAAATCAGGACTTACTACCCCAATAACCTGCTAACTCACCCCTGAAATACTTACTTATTCACACTATTTTGTTCATTTGACTTGTTTCTAATTTGAAATGCCCATTTTTGTGGGGCCAGAAAGGTGCGTCTTTAAAAGGCGATTTCTACGATACCCCACTTTTGCGCGTCGGACCGCGACTTTTTCCGGAAACGCCGAAAAACCGCAATTTTCAGGAGAAACGAGACGTACATCCTCCCCCTCTGCCGCCCACCCACCCAACTGACAGCCAGCCAGCAGACAAGCACAGAGAGTTTCGTGGGTCTGTCTGTGATGTCATAAAGGGCCTGCTGATCAATGGCCAGCTCTCTGATTGGCTGCTGTGTTTGATTGACAGATTGAATCTGGCAGCTGATTGGCTGTCTACCCTAAAGTGCATTACACACCCCTGATGGTACCACTGGCTAAGACTCCACCTCAGCTCATTGATTAATTATAAATTTAGAACAAATGATGGATGAAAGCAGGCAGGCCGGCCATTTTTTTCACGCTCATTGGACTTGTTTAATGCAATGCACCTTTGTATATTCACATGCATTCGCTTCATGCTGTAACCACTGTGCATAACAATTTGGAAACATGGCATACAGTGTATCATTTGCTGTCTAAGTCATGTTTCCCATATTTTCCATTGCAAGATACAAGCCGGTTTGAGAGTGTGGGGCACATTTTAGCTAAAATCATCCTACGGGGTTTAACTGTTTATGCCAAAGCCTGCCTATTTTGAATGGCGTAGTGGTCACTGCAACCTCCAAAGAAATCAGGACTTACTACCCCAATAACCTGCTAACTCACCCCTGAAATACTTACTTATTCACACTATTTTGTTCATTTGACTTGTTTCTAATTTGAAATGCCCATTTTTGTGGGACCAGAAAGGTGCGTCTTTAAAAGGCGATTTCTACGATACCCCACTTTTGCGCGTCGGACCGCGACTTTTTCCGGAAACGCCGAAAAACCGCAATTTTCAGGAGAAACGAGACGTACATCCTCCCCCTCTGCCGCCCACCCACCCAACTGACAGCCAGCCAGCAGACAAGCACAGAGAGTTCCGTGGGTCTGTCTGTGATGTCATAAAGGGCCTGCTGATCAATGGCCAGCTCTCTGATTGGCTGCTGTTTTTGATTGACTGATTCAATTTGGCAGCTGATTGGCTGTCTACCCTAAAGTGCATTACACACCCCTGATGGTACCACTGGCTAAGACTCCACCTCAGCTCATTGATTAATAATAAATTTAGAACAAATGATGGATGAAAGCAGGCAGGCCGGCCATTTTTTTCACGCTCATTGGACTTGTTTAATGCAATGCACCTTTGTATATTCACATGCATTCGCTTCATGCTGTAACCACTGTGCATAAAAATTTGGAAACATGGCATACAGTGTATCATTTGCTGTCTAAGTCATGTTTCCCATATTTTCCATTGCAAGATACAAGCCGGTTTGAGTGTTTGGGGAACATTTTAGCTAAAATCATCCTACGGGGCCTAACTGCTTATGCTAAAGCCTGCCTATTTTGAATGGCGTAGTGGTCACTGCAACCTCCAAAAAAATCAGGACTTACTACCCCAATAAACTGCTTACTCACCCCTGAAATACTTACTTATTCACACTTTTTTGTTCATTTGACTTGTTTCTAATTTGAAATGCCCATTTTTGTGGGGCCAGAAAGGTGCGTCTTTAAAAGGCGATTTCTACGATACCCCACTTTTGCGCGTCGGACCGCGACTTTTTCCGGAAACGCTGAAAAACCGCAATTTTCAGGAGAAACGAGACGTACATCCTCCCCCTCTGCCGCCCACCCACCCAACTGACAGCCAGCCAGCAGACAAGCACAGAGAGTTCCGTGGGTCTGTCTGTGATGTCATAAAGGGCCTGCTGATCAATGGCCAGCTCTCTGATTGGCTGCTGTGTTTGATTGACAGATTGAATCTGGCAGCTGATTGGCTGTCTACCCTAAAGTGCATTACACACCCCTGATGGTACCACTGGCTAAGACTCCACCTCAGCTCATTGATTAATTATAAATTTAGAACAAATGATGGATGAAAGCAGGCAGGCCGGCCATTTTTTTCACGCTCATTGGACTTGTTTAATGCAATGCACCTTTGTATATTCACATGCATTCGCTTCATGCTGTAACCACTGTGCATAAAAATTTGGAAACATGGCATACAGTGTATCATTTGCTGTCTAAGTCATGTTTCCCATATTTTCCATTGCAAGATACAAGCCGGTTTGAGTGTTTGGGGCACATTTTAGCTAAAATCATCCTACGGGGCCTAACTGCTTATGCTAAAGCCTGCCTATTTTGAATGGCGTAGTGGTCACTGCAACCTCCAAAAAAATCAGGACTTACTACCCCAATAACCTGCTAACTCACCCCTGAAATACTTACTTATTCACACTATTTTGTTCATTTGACTTGTTTCTAATTTGAAATGCCCATTTTTGTGGGGTCAGAAAGGTGCGTCTTTAAAAGGCGATTTCTACGATACCCCACTTTTGCGCGTCGGACCGCGACTTTTTCCGGAAACGCCGAAAAACCGCAATTTTCAGGAGAAACGAGAGGTACATCCTCCCCCTCTGCCGCCCACCCACCCAACTGACAGCCAGCCAACAGACAAGCACAGATAATTCTGTGGGTCTGTCTGTGATGTCATAATGGGCCTGCTGATCAATGGCCAGCTCTCTGATTGGCTGCTGTGTTTGATTGACAGATTGAATCTGGCAGCTGATTGGCTGTCTACCCTAAAGTGCATTACACACCCCTGATGGTACCACTATCTAAGACTCCACCTCAGCTCATTGATTAATTATAAATTTAGAACAAATGATGGATGAAAGCAGGCAGGCCGGCCATTTTTTTCACGCTCATTGGACTTGTTTAATGCAATGCACCTTTGTATATTCACATGCATTCGCTTCATGCTGTAACCACTGTGCATAAAAATTTGGAAACATGGCATACAGTGTATCATTTGCTGTCTAAGTCATGTTTCCCATATTTTCATTTGCAAGATACAAGCGGGTTTGAGTGTTTGGGGCACATTTTAGCTAAAATCATCCTACGGGGCCTAACTGCTTATGCTAAAGCCTGCCTATTTTGAATGGCGTAGTGGTCACTGCAACCTCCAAAAAAATCAGGACTTACTACCCCAATAACCTGCTAACTCACCCCTGAAATACTTACTTATTCACACTATTTTGTTCATTTGACTTGTTTCTAATTTGAAATGCCCATTTTTGTGGGGCCAGATAGGTGCGTCTTTAAAAGGCGATTTCTACGATACCCTACTTTTGCGCGTCGGACCGCGACTTTTTCCGGAAACGCCAAAAAAACCGCAATTTTCAGGAGAAACGAGACATACATCCTCCCCCTCTGCCGCCCACCCACCCAACTGACAGCCAGCCAGCAGACAAGCACAGAGAGTTCCGTGGGTCTGTCTGTGATGTCATAAAGGGCCTGCTGATCAATGGCCAGCTCTCTGATTGGCTGCTGTGTTTGATTGACAGATTGATTCTGGCAGCTGATTGGCTGTCTACCCTAAAGTGCATTACACACCCCTGATGGTACCACTGGCTAAGACTCCACCTCAGCTCATTGATTAATTATAAATTTAGAACAAATGATGGATGAAAGCAGGCAGGCCGGCCATTTTTTTCACGCTCATTGGACTTGTTTAATGCAATGCACCTTTGTATATTCACATGCATTCGCTTCATGCTGTAACCACTGTGCATAAAAATTTGGAAACATGGCATACAGTGTATCATTTGCTGTCTAAGTCATGTTTCCAATATTTTCTATTGCAAGATACAAGCCGGTTTGAGTGTTTGGGGCACATTTTAGCTAAAATCATCCTACGGGGCCTAACTGCTTATGCTAAAGCCTGCCTATTTTGAATGGCGTAGTGGTCACTGCAACCTCCAAAAAAATCAGGACTTACTACCCCAATAACCTGCTAACTCACCCCTGAAATACTTACTTATTCACACTATTTTGTTCATTTGACTTGTTTCTAATTTGAAATGCCCATTTTTGTGGGGCCAGAAAGGTGCGTCTTTAAAAGGCGATTTCTACGATACCCCACTTTTGCGCGTCGGACCGCGACTTTTTCCGGAAACGCCGAAAAACCGCAATTTTCAAGAGAAACGAGACGTACATCCTCCCCCTCTGCCGCCCACCCACCCAACTGACAGCCAGCCAGCAGACAAGCACAGATAATTCTGTGGGTCTGTCTGTGATGTCATAATGGGCCTGCTGATCAATGGCCAGCTCTCTGATTGGCTGCTGTGTTTGATTGACAGATTGAATCTGGCAGCTGATTGGCTGTCTACCCTAAAGTGCATTACACACCCCTGATGGTACCACTATCTAAGACTCCACCTCAGCTCATTGATTAATTATAAATTTAGAACAAATGATGGATGAAAGCAGGCAGGCCGGCCATTTTTTTCACGCTCATTGGACTTGTTTAATGCAATGCACCTTTGTATATTCACATGCATTCGCTTCATGCTGTAACCACTGTGCATAAAAATTTGGAAACATGGCATACAGTGTATCATTTGCTGTCTAAGTCATGTTTCCAATATTTTCTATTGCAAGATACAAGCCGGTTTGAGTGTTTGGGGCACATTTTAGCTAAAATCATCCTACGGGGCCTAACTGCTTATGCTAAAGCCTGCCTATTTTGAATGGCGTAGTGGTCACTGCAACCTCCAAAAAAATCAGGACTTACTACCCCAATAACCTGCTAACTCACCCCTGAAATACTTACTTATTCACACTATTTTGTTCATTTGACTTGTTTCTAATTTGAAATGCCCATTTTTGTGGGGCCAGAAAGGTGCGTCTTTTAAAGGCGATTTCTACGATACCCCACTTTTGCGCGTCGGACCGCGACTTTTTCCGGAAACGCCAAAAAAACCGCAATTTTCAGGAGAAACGAGACATACATCCTCCCCCTCTGCCGCCCACCCACCCAACTGACAGCCAGCCAGCAGACAAGCACAGAGAGTTCCGTGGGTCTGTCTGTGATGTCATAAAGGGCCTGCTGATCAATGGCCAGCTCTCTGATTGGCTGCTGTGTTTGATTGACAGATTGAATCTGGCAGCTGATTGGCTGTCTACCCTAAAGTGCATTACACACCCCTGATGGTACCACTGGCTAAGACTCCACCTCAGCTCATTGATTAATTATAAATTTAGAACAAATGATGGATGAAAGCAGGCAGGCCGGCCATTTTTTTCACGCTCATTGGACTTGTTTAATGCAATGCACCTTTGTATATTCACATGCATTCGCTTCATGCTGTAACCACTGTGCATAAAAATTTGGAAACATGGCATACAGTGTATCATTTGCTGTCTAAGTCATGTTTCCCATATTTTCCATTGCAAGATACAAGCCGGTTTGAGTGTTTGGGGCACATTTTAGCTAAAATCATCCTACGGGGCCTAACTGCTTATGCCAAAGCCTGCCTATTTTGAATGGCGTAGTGGTCACTGCAACCTCCAAAAAAATCAGGACTTACTACCCCAATAACCTGCTAACTCACCCCTGAAATACTTACTTATTCACACTATTTTGTTCATTTGACTTGTTTCTAATTTGAAATGCCTATTTTTGTGGGGCCAGAAAGGTGCGTCTTTAAAAGGCGATTTCTACGATACCCCACTTTTGCGCGTCGGACCGCGACTTTTTCCGGAAACGCCGAAAAACCGCAATTTTCAGGAGAAACGAGACGTACATCCTCCCCCTCTGCCGCCCACCCACCCAACTGACAGCCAGCCAGCAGACAAGCACAGAGAGTTCCGTGGGTCTGTCTGTAAAATCATAAAGGGCCTGCTGATCAATGGCCAGCTCTCTGATTGGCTGCTGTGTTTGATTGACAGATTGAATCTGGCAGCTGATTGGCTGTCTACCCTAAAGTGCATTACACACCCCTGATGGTACCACTGGCTAAGATTCCACCTCAGCTCATTGATTAATTATAAATTTAGAACAAATGATGGATGAAAGCAGGCAGGCCGGCCATTTTTTTCACGCTCATTGGACTTGTTTAATGCAATGCACCTTTGTATATTCACATGCATTCGCTTCATGCTGTAACCACTGTGCATAAAAATTTGGAAACATGGCATACAGTGTATCATTTGCTGTCTAAGTCATGTTTCCCCATATTTTCCATTGCAAGATACAAGCCGGTTTGAGTGTTTGGGGCACATTTTAGCTAAAATCATCCTACGGGGCCTAACTGCTTATGCTAAAGCCTGCCTATTTTGAATGGTGTAGTGGTCACTGCAACCTCCAAAAAAATCAGGACTTACTACCCCAATAACCTGCTAACTCACCCCTGAAATACTTATTTATTCACACTATTTTGTTCATTTGACTTGTTTCTAATTTGAAATGCCCATTTTTGTGGGGCCAGAAAGGTGCGTCTTTAAAAGGCGATTTCTACGATACCCCACTTTTGCGCGTCGGACCGCGACTTTTTCCGGAAACGCCGAAAAACCGCAATTTTCAGGAGAAACGAGACGTACATCCTCCCCCTCTGCCGCCCACCCACCCAACTGACAGCCAGTCAGCAGACAAGCACAGAGAGTACCGTGGGTCTGTCTGTGATGTCATAAAGGGCCTGCTGATCAATGGCCAGCTCTCTGATTGGCTGCTGTGTTTGATTGACAGATTGAATCTGGCAGCTGATTGGCTGTCTACCCTAAAGTGCATTACACACCCCTGATGGTACCACTGGCTAAGACTCCACCTCAGCTCATTGATTAATTATAAATTTAGAACAAATGATGGATGAAAGCAGGCAGGCCGGCCATTTTTTTCACGCTCATTGGACTTGTTTAATGCAATGCACCTTTGTATATTCACATGCATTCGCTTCATGCTGTAACCACTGTGCATAAAAATTTGGAAACATGGCATACAGTGTATCATTTGCTGTCTAAGTCATGTTTCCCATATTTTCCATTGCAAGATACAAGCCGGTTTGAGTATTTGGGGCACATTTTAGCTAAAATCATCCTACGGGGCCTAACTGCTTATGCCAAAGCCTGCCTATTTTGAATGGTGTAGTGGTCACTGCAACCTCCAAAAAAATCAGGACTTACTACCCCAATAACCTGCTAACTCACCCCTGAAATACTTACTTATTCACATTATTTATTTCATTTGACTTATTTCTAATTTGAAATGCCCATTTTTGTGGGGCCAGAAAGGTACGTCTTTAAAAGGCGATTTCTACGATACCCCACTTTTGCGCGTCGGACCGCGACTTTTTCCGGAAACGCCGAAAAACCGCAATTTTCAGGAGAAACGAGACGTACATCCTCCCCCTCTGCCGCCCACCCACTCAACTGACAGCCAGCCAGCAGACCAGCACAGAGAGTTCCGTGGGTCTGTCTGTGATGTCATAAAGGGCCTGCTGATCAATGGCCAGCTCTCTGATTGGCTGCTGTGTTTGATTGACAGATTGAATCTGGCAGCTGATTGGCTGTCTACCCTAAAGTGCATTACACACCCCTGATGGTACCACTGGCTAAGACTCCACCTCAGCTCATTGATTAATTATAAATTTAGAACAAATGATGGATGAAAGCAGGCAGGCCGGCCATTTTTTTCACGGTCATTGGACTTGTTTAATTCAATGCACCTTTGTATATTCACATGCATTCGCTTCATGCTGTAACCACTGTGCATAAAAATTTGGAAACATGGCATACAGTGTATCATTTGCTGTCTAAGTCATGTTTCCCATATTTTCCATTGCAAGATACAAGCCGGTTTGAGTGTTTGGGGCACATTTTATCTAAAATCATCCTACGGGGCCTAACTGCTTATGCCAAAGCCTGCCTATTTTGAATGGCGTAGTGGTCACTGCAACCTCCAAAAAAATCAGGACTTACTACCCCAATAACCTGCTAACTCACCCCTGAAATACTTACTTATTCACACTATTTTGTTCATTTGACTTGTTTCTAATTTGAAATGCCCATTTTTGTGGGGCCAGAAAGGTGCGTCTTTAAAAGGCGATTTCTACGATACCCTACTTTTGCACGTCGGACCGCGACTTTTTCCGGAAACGCCGAAAAACCGCAATTTTCAGGAGAAACGAGACGTACATCCTCCCCCTCTGCCGCCCACCCACCCAACTGACAGCCAGCCAGCAGACAAGCACAGAGAGTTCCGTGGGTCTGTCTGTGATGTCATAAAGGGCCTGCTGATCAATGGCCAGCTCTCTGATTGGCTGCTGTGTTTGATTGACAGATTGAATCTGGCAGCTGATTGGCTGTCTACCCTAAAGTGCATTACACACCCCTGATGGTACCACTGGCTAAGACTCCACCTCAGCTCATTGATTAATTATAAATTTAGAACAAATGATGGATGAAAGCAGGCAGGCCGGCCATTTTTTTCACGCTCATTGGACTTGTTTAATGCAATGCACCTTTGTATATTCACATGCATTCGCTTCATGCTGTAACCACTGTGCATAAAAATTTGGAAACATGGCATACAGTGTATCATTTGCTGTCTAAGTCATGTTTCCCATATTTTCCATTGCAAGATACAAGCCGGTTTGAGTGTTTGGGGCACATTTTAGCTAAAATCATCCTACGGGGCCTAACTGCTTATGCCAAAGCCTGCCTATTTTGAATGGCGTAGTGGTCACTGCAACCTCCAAAAAAATCAGGACTTACTACCCCAATAACCTGCTAACTCACCCCTGAAATACTTACTTATTCACACTATTTTGTTCATTTGACTTGTTTCTAATTTGAAATGCCTATTTTTGTGGGGCCAGAAAGGTGCGTCTTTAAAAGGCGATTTCTACGATACCCCACTTTTGCGCGTCGGACCGCGACTTTTTCCGGAAACGCCGAAAAACCGCAATTTTCAGGAGAAACGAGACGTACATCCTCCCCCTCTGCCGCCCACCCACCCAACTGACAGCCAGCCAGCAGACAAGCACAGAGAGTTCCGTGGGTCTGTCTGTAAAATCATAAAGGGCCTGCTGATCAATGGCCAGCTCTCTGATTGGCTGCTGTGTTTGATTGACAGATTGAATCTGGCAGCTGATTGGCTGTCTACCCTAAAGTGCATTACACACCCCTGATGGTACCACTGGCTAAGATTCCACCTCAGCTCATTGATTAATTATAAATTTAGAACAAATGATGGATGAAAGCAGGCAGGCCGGCCATTTTTTTCACGCTCATTGGACTTGTTTAATGCAATGCACCTTTGTATATTCACATGCATTCGCTTCATGCTGTAACCACTGTGCATAAAAATTTGGAAACATGGCATACAGTGTATCATTTGCTGTCTAAGTCATGTTTCCCCATATTTTCCATTGCAAGATACAAGCCGGTTTGAGTGTTTGGGGCACATTTTAGCTAAAATCATCCTACGGGGCCTAACTGCTTATGCTAAAGCCTGCCTATTTTGAATGGTGTAGTGGTCACTGCAACCTCCAAAAAAATCAGGACTTACTACCCCAATAACCTGCTAACTCACCCCTGAAATACTTATTTATTCACACTATTTTGTTCATTTGACTTGTTTCTAATTTGAAATGCCCATTTTTGTGGGGCCAGAAAGGTGCGTCTTTAAAAGGCGATTTCTACGATACCCCACTTTTGCGCGTCGGACCGCGACTTTTTCCGGAAACGCCGAAAAACCGCAATTTTCAGGAGAAACGAGACGTACATCCTCCCCCTCTGCCGCCCACCCACCCAACTGACAGCCAGTCAGCAGACAAGCACAGAGAGTACCGTGGGTCTGTCTGTGATGTCATAAAGGGCCTGCTGATCAATGGCCAGCTCTCTGATTGGCTGCTGTGTTTGATTGACAGATTGAATCTGGCAGCTGATTGGCTGTCTACCCTAAAGTGCATTACACACCCCTGATGGTACCACTGGCTAAGACTCCACCTCAGCTCATTGATTAATTATAAATTTAGAACAAATGATGGATGAAAGCAGGCAGGCCGGCCATTTTTTTCACGCTCATTGGACTTGTTTAATGCAATGCACCTTTGTATATTCACATGCATTCGCTTCATGCTGTAACCACTGTGCATAAAAATTTGGAAACATGGCATACAGTGTATCATTTGCTGTCTAAGTCATGTTTCCCATATTTTCCATTGCAAGATACAAGCCGGTTTGAGTATTTGGGGCACATTTTAGCTAAAATCATCCTACGGGGCCTAACTGCTTATGCCAAAGCCTGCCTATTTTGAATGGTGTAGTGGTCACTGCAACCTCCAAAAAAATCAGGACTTACTACCCCAATAACCTGCTAACTCACCCCTGAAATACTTACTTATTCACATTATTTATTTCATTTGACTTATTTCTAATTTGAAATGCCCATTTTTGTGGGGCCAGAAAGGTACGTCTTTAAAAGGCGATTTCTACGATACCCCACTTTTGCGCGTCGGACCGCGACTTTTTCCGGAAACGCCGAAAAACCGCAATTTTCAGGAGAAACGAGACGTACATCCTCCCCCTCTGCCGCCCACCCACTCAACTGACAGCCAGCCAGCAGACCAGCACAGAGAGTTCCGTGGGTCTGTCTGTGATGTCATAAAGGGCCTGCTGATCAATGGCCAGCTCTCTGATTGGCTGCTGTGTTTGATTGACAGATTGAATCTGGCAGCTGATTGGCTGTCTACCCTAAAGTGCATTACACACCCCTGATGGTACCACTGGCTAAGACTCCACCTCAGCTCATTGATTAATTATAAATTTAGAACAAATGATGGATGAAAGCAGGCAGGCCGGCCATTTTTTTCACGGTCATTGGACTTGTTTAATTCAATGCACCTTTGTATATTCACATGCATTCGCTTCATGCTGTAACCACTGTGCATAAAAATTTGGAAACATGGCATACAGTGTATCATTTGCTGTCTAAGTCATGTTTCCCATATTTTCCATTGCAAGATACAAGCCGGTTTGAGTGTTTGGGGCACATTTTATCTAAAATCATCCTACGGGGCCTAACTGCTTATGCCAAAGCCTGCCTATTTTGAATGGCGTAGTGGTCACTGCAACCTCCAAAAAAATCAGGACTTACTACCCCAATAACCTGCTAACTCACCCCTGAAATACTTACTTATTCACACTATTTTGTTCATTTGACTTGTTTCTAATTTGAAATGCCCATTTTTGTGGGGCCAGAAAGGTGCGTCTTTAAAAGGCGATTTCTACGATACCCTACTTTTGCACGTCGGACCGCGACTTTTTCCGGAAACGCCGAAAAACCGCAATTTTCAGGAGAAACGAGACGTACATCCTCCCCCTCTGCCGCCCACCCACCCAACTGACAGCCAGCCAGCAGACAAGCACAGAGAGTTCCGTGGGTCTGTCTGTGATGTCATAAAGGGCCTGCTGATCAATGGCCAGCTCTCTGATTGGCTGCTGTGTTTGATTGACAGATTGAATCTGGCAGCTGATTGGCTGTCTACCCTAAAGTGCATTACACACCCCTGATGGTACCACTGGCTAAGACTCCACCTCAGCTCATTGATTAATTATAAATTTAGAACAAATGATGGATGAAAGCAGGCAGGCCGGCCATTTTTTTCACGCTCATTGGACTTGTTTAATGCAATGCACCTTTGTATATTCACATGCATTCGCTTCATGCTGTAACCACTGTGCATAAAAATTTGGAAACATGGCATACAGTGTATCATTTGCTGTCTAAGTCATGTTTCCCATATTTTCCATTGCAAGATACAAGCCGGTTTGAGTGTTTGGGGCACATTTTAGCTAAAATCATCCTACGGGGCCTAACTGCTTATGCCAAAGCCTGCCTATTTTGAATGGCGTAGTGGTCACTGCAACCTCCAAAAAAATCAGGACTTACTACCCCAATAACCTGCTAACTCACCCCTGAAATACTTACTTATTCACACTATTTTGTTCATTTGACTTGTTTCTAATTTGAAATGCCCATTTTTGTGGGGCCAGAAAGGTGCGTCTTTAAAAGGCGATTTCTACGATACCCCACTTTTGCGCGTCGGACCGCGACTTTTTCCGGAAACGCCGAAAAACCGCAATTTTCAGGAGAAACGAGACGTACATCCTCCCCCTCTGCCGCCCACCCACCCAACTGACAGCCAGCCAGCAGACAAGCACAGAGAGTTCCGTGGGTCTGTCTGTGATGTCATAAAGGGCCTGCTGATCAATGGCCAGCTCTCTGATTGGCTGCTGTGTTTGATTGACAGATTGAATCTGGCAGCTGATTGGCTGTCTACCCTAAAGTGCATTACACACCCCTGATGGTACCATTGGCTAAGACTCCACCTCAGCTCATTGATTAATTATAAATTTAGAACAAATGATGGATGAAAGCAGGCCGGCCGGCCATTTTTTTCACGCTCATTGGACTTGTTTAATGCAATGCACCTTTGTATATTCACATGCATTCGCTTCATGCTGTAACCACTGTGCATAAAAATTTGGAAACATGGCATACAGTGTATCATTTGCTGTCTAAGTCATGTTTCCCATATTTTCCATTGCAAGATACAAGCCGGTTTGAGAGTGTGGGGCACATTTTAGCTAAAATCATCCTACGGGGCCTAACTGTTTATGCCAAAGCCTGCCTATTTTGAATGGCGTAGTGGTCACTGCAACCTCCAAAGAAATCAGGACTTACTACCTTAATAACCTGCTAACTCACCCCTGAAATACTTACTTATTCACACTATTTTGTTCATTTGACTTGTTTCTAATTTGAAATGCCCATTTTTGTGGGACCAGAAAGGTGCGTCTTTAAAAGGCGATTTCTACGATACCCCACTTTTGCGCGTCGGACCGCGACTTTTTCCGGAAACGCCGAAAAAACGCAATTTTCAGGAGAAACGAGACGTACATCCTCCCCCTCTGCCGCCCACCCACCCAACTGACAGCCAGCCAGCAGACAAGCACAGAGAGTTCCGTGGGTCTGTCTGTGATGTCATAAAGGGCCTGCTGATCAATGGCCAGCTCTCTGATTGGCTGCTGTGTTTGATTGACAGATTGAATCTGGCAGCTGATTGGCTGTCTACCCTAAAGTGCATTACACACCCCTGATGGTACCACTGGCTAAGACTCCACCTCAGCTCATTGATTAATTATAAATTTAGAACAAATGATGGATGAAAGCAGGCAGGCCGGCCATTTTTTTCACGCTCATTGGACTTGTTTAATGCAATGCACCTGTGTATATTCACATGCATTCGCTTCATGCTGTAACCACTGTGCATAAAAATTTGGAAACATGGCATACAGTGTATCATTTGCTGTCTAAGTCATGTTTCCCATATTTTCCATTGCAAGATACAAGCCGGTTTGAGTGTTTGGGGCACATTTTAGCTAAAATCATCCTAAGGGGCCTAACTGCTTATGCTAAAGCCTGCCTATTTTGAATGGCGTAGTGGTCACTGCAACCTCCAAAAAAATCAGGACTTACTACCCCAATAACCTGCTAACTCACCCCTGAAATACTTACTTATTCACACTATTTTGTTCATTTGACTTGTTTCTAATTTGAAATGCCCATTTTTGTGGGGCCAGAAAGGTGCGTCTTCAAAAGGCGATTTCTACGATACCTCACTTTTGCGCGTCGGACCGCGACTTTTTCCGGAAACGCCGAAAAACCGCAATTTTCAGGAGAAACGAGACGTACATCCTCCCCCTCTGCCGCCCACCCACCCAACTGACAGCCAGCCAGCAGACAAGCACAGAGAGTTCCGTGGGTCTGTCTGTGATGTCATAAAGGGCCTGCTGATCAATGGCCAGCTCTCTGATTGGCTGCTGTGTTTGATTGACAGATTGAATCTGGCAGCTGATTGGCTGTCTACCCTAAAGTGCATTACACACCCCTGATGGTACCACTGGCTAAGACTCCACCTCAGCTCATTGATTAATTATAAATTTAGAACAAATGATGGATGAAAGCAGGCAGGCCGGCCATTTTTTTCACGCTCATTGGACTTGTTTAATGCAATGCACCTTTGTATATTCACATGCATTCGCTTCATGCTGTAACCACTGTGCATAAAAATTTGGAAACATGGCATACAGTGTATCATTTGCTGTCTAAGTCATGTTTCCCCATATTTTCCATTGCAAGATACAAGCCGGTTTGAGTGTTTGGGTCACATTTTAGCTAAAATCATCCTACGGGGCCTAACTGCTTATGCTAAAGCCTGCCTATTTTGAATGGCGTAGTGGTCACTGCAACCTCCAAAAAAATCAGGACTTACTACCCCAATAACCTGCTAACTCACCCCTGAAATACTTACTTATTCACACTATTTTGTTCATTTGACTTGTTTCTAATTTGAAATGCCCATTTTTGTGGGGCCAGAAAGGTGCGTCTTTCAAAGGCGATTTCTACGATACCCCACTTTTGCGCGTCGGACCGCGACTTTTTCCGGAAACGCCGAAAAACCGCAATTTTCAGGAGAAACAAGACGTGCATCCTCCCCCTGTGCCGCCCACCCACCCAACTGACAGCCAGCCAGCAGACAAGCACAGAGAGTTCCGTGGGTCTGTCTGTGATGTCATAAAGGGCCTGCTGATCAATGGCCAGCTCTCTGATTGGCTGCTGTGTTTGATTGACAGATTGAATCTGGCAGCTGATTGGCTGTCTACCCTAAAGTGCATTACACACCCCTGATGGTACCACTGGCTAAGACTCCACCTCAGCTCATTGATTAATTATAAATTTAGAACAAATGATGGATGAAAGCAGGCAGGCCGGCCATTTTTTTCACGCTCATTGGACTTGTTTAATGCAATGCACCTTTGTATATTCACATGCATTCGCTTCATGCTGTAACCACTGTGCATAAAAATTTGGAACCATGGCATACAGTGTATCATTTGCTGTCTAAGTCATGTTTCCCATATTTTCCATTGCAAGATACAAGCCGGTTTGAGTGTTTGGGGCACATTTTAGCTAAAATCATCCTACGGGGCCTAACTGCTTATGCTAAAGCCTGCCTATTTTGAATGGCGTAGTGGTCACTGCAACCTCCAAAAAAAATCAGGACTTACTACCCCAATAACCTGCTAACTCACCCCTGAAATACTTACTTATTCACACTATTTTGTTCATTTGACTTGTTTCTTATTTGAAATGCCCATTTTTGTGGGGCCAGAAAGGTGCGTCTTTAAAAGGCGATTTCTACGATACCCCAATTTTGCGCGTCGGACCGCGACTTTTTCCGGAAACGCCGAAAAACCGCAATTTTCAGGAGAAACGAGACGTACATCCTCCCCCTCTGCCGCCCACCCACCCAACTGACAGCCAGCCAGCAGACAAGCACAGAGAGTTCCGTGGGTCTGTCTGTGATGTCATAAAGGGCCTGCTGATCAATGGCCAGCTCTCTGATTGGCTGCTGTGTTTGATTGACAGATTGAATCTGGCAGCTGATTGGCTGTCTACCCTAAAGTGCATTACACACCCCTGATGGTACCACTGGCTAAGACTCCACCTCAGCTCATTGATTAATTATAAATTTAGAACAAATGATGGATGAAAGCAGGCAGGCCGGCCATTTTTTTCACGCTCATTGGACTTGTTTAATGCAATGCACCTTTGTATATTCACATGCATTCGCTTCATGCTGTAACCACTGTGCATAAAAATTTGGAAACATGGCATACAGTGTATCATTTGCTGTCTAAGTCATGTTTCCCATATTTTCCATTGCAAGATACAAGCCGGTTTGAGAGTGTGGGGCACATTTTAGCTAAAATCATCCTACGGGGCCTAACTGTTTATGCCAAAGCCTGCCTATTTTGAATGGTGTAGTGGTCACTGCAACCTCCAAAGAAATCAGGACTTACTACCCCAATAACCTGCTAACTCACCCCTGAAATACTTACTTATTCACACTATTTTGTTCATTTGACTTGTTTCTAATTTGAAATGCCCATTTTTGTGGGACCAGAAAGGTGCGTCTTTAAAAGGCGATTTCTACGATACCCCACTTTTGCGCGTCGGACCGCGACTTTTTCCGGAAACGCCGAAAAAACGCAATTTTCAGGAGAAACGAGACGTACATCCTCCCCCTCTGCCGCCCACCCACCCAACTGACAGCCAGCCAGCAGACAAGCACAGAGAGTTCCGTGGGTCTGTCTGTGATGTCATAAAGGGCCTGCTGATCAATGGCCAGCTCTCTGATTGGCTGCTGTGTTTGATTGACAGATTGAATCTGGCAGCTGATTGGCTGTCTACCCTAAAGTGCATTACACACCCCTGATGGTACCACTGGCTAAGACTCCACCTCAGCTCATTGATTAATTATAAATTTAGAACAAATGATGGATGAAAGCAGGCAGGCCGGCCATTTTTTTCACGCTCATTGGACTTGTTTAATGCAATGCACCTGTGTATATTCACATGCATTCGCTTCATGCTGTAACCACTGTGCATAAAAATTTGGAAACATGGCATACAGTGTATCATTTGCTGTCTAAGTCATGTTTCCCATATTTTCCATTGCAAGATACAAGCCGGTTTGAGTGTTTGGGGCACATTTTAGCTAAAATCATCCTAAGGGGCCTAACTGCTTATGCTAAAGCCTGCCTATTTTGAATGGCGTAGTGGTCACTGCAACCTCCAAAAAAATCAGGACTTACTACCCCAATAACCTGCTAACTCACCCCTGAAATACTTACTTATTCACACTATTTTGTTCATTTGACTTGTTTCTAATTTGAAATGCCCATTTTTGTGGGGCCAGAAAGGTGCGTCTTCAAAAGGCGATTTCTACGATACCTCACTTTTGCGCGTCGGACCGCGACTTTTTCCGGAAACGCCGAAAAACCGCAATTTTCAGGAGAAACGAGACGTACATCCTCCCCCTCTGCCGCCCACCCACCCAACTGACAGCCAGCCAGCAGACAAGCACAGAGAGTTCCGTGGGTCTGTCTGTGATGTCATAAAGGGCCTGCTGATCAATGGCCAGCTCTCTGATTGGCTGCTGTGTTTGATTGACAGATTGAATCTGGCAGCTGATTGGCTGTCTACCCTAAAGTGCATTACACACCCCTGATGGTACCACTGGCTAAGACTCCACCTCAGCTCATTGATTAATTATAAATTTAGAACAAATGATGGATGAAAGCAGGCAGGCCGGCCATTTTTTTCACGCTCATTGGACTTGTTTAATGCAATGCACCTTTGTATATTCACATGCATTCGCTTCATGCTGTAACCACTGTGCATAAAAATTTGGAAACATGGCATACAGTGTATCATTTGCTGTCTAAGTCATGTTTCCCCATATTTTCCATTGCAAGATACAAGCCGGTTTGAGTGTTTGGGTCACATTTTAGCTAAAATCATCCTACGGGGCCTAACTGCTTATGCTAAAGCCTGCCTATTTTGAATGGCGTAGTGGTCACTGCAACCTCCAAAAAAATCAGGACTTACTACCCCAATAACCTGCTAACTCACCCCTGAAATACTTACTTATTCACACTATTTTGTTCATTTGACTTGTTTCTAATTTGAAATGCCCATTTTTGTGGGGCCAGAAAGGTGCGTCTTTCAAAGGCGATTTCTACGATACCCCACTTTTGCGCGTCGGACCGCGACTTTTTCCGGAAACGCCGAAAAACCGCAATTTTCAGGAGAAACAAGACGTGCATCCTCCCCCTGTGCCGCCCACCCACCCAACTGACAGCCAGCCAGCAGACAAGCACAGAGAGTTCCGTGGGTCTGTCTGTGATGTCATAAAGGGCCTGCTGATCAATGGCCAGCTCTCTGATTGGCTGCTGTGTTTGATTGACAGATTGAATCTGGCAGCTGATTGGCTGTCTACCCTAAAGTGCATTACACACCCCTGATGGTACCACTGGCTAAGACTCCACCTCAGCTCATTGATTAATTATAAATTTAGAACAAATGATGGATGAAAGCAGGCAGGCCGGCCATTTTTTTCACGCTCATTGGACTTGTTTAATGCAATGCACCTTTGTATATTCACATGCATTCGCTTCATGCTGTAACCACTGTGCATAAAAATTTGGAACCATGGCATACAGTGTATCATTTGCTGTCTAAGTCATGTTTCCCATATTTTCCATTGCAAGATACAAGCCGGTTTGAGTGTTTGGGGCACATTTTAGCTAAAATCATCCTACGGGGCCTAACTGCTTATGCTAAAGCCTGCCTATTTTGAATGGCGTAGTGGTCACTGCAACCTCCAAAAAAAATCAGGACTTACTACCCCAATAACCTGCTAACTCACCCCTGAAATACTTACTTATTCACACTATTTTGTTCATTTGACTTGTTTCTTATTTGAAATGCCCATTTTTGTGGGGCCAGAAAGGTGCGTCTTTAAAAGGCGATTTCTACGATACCCCACTTTTGCGCGTCGGACCGCGACTTTTTCCGGAAACGCCGAAAAACCGCAATTTTCAGGAGAAACGAGACGTACATCCTCCCCCTCTGCCGCCCACCCACCCAACTGACAGCCAGCCAGCAGACAAGCACAGAGAGTTCCGTGGGTCTGTCTGTGATGTCATAAAGGGCCTGCTGATCAATGGCCAGCTCTCTGATTGGCTGCTGTGTTTGATTGACAGATTGAATCTGGCAGCTGATTGGCTGTCTACCCTAAAGTGCATTACACACCCCTGATGGTACCACTGGCTAAGACTCCACCTCAGCTCATTGATTAATTATAAATTTAGAACAAATGATGGATGAAAGCAGGCAGGCCGGCCATTTTTTTCACGCTCATTGGACTTGTTTAATGCAATGCACCTTTGTATATTCACATGCATTCGCTTCATGCTGTAACCACTGTGCATAAAAATTTGGAAACATGGCATACAGTGTATCATTTGCTGTCTAAGTCATGTTTCCCCATATTTTCCATTGCAAGATACAAGCCGGTTTGAGTGTTTCGGTCACATTTTAGCTAAAATCATCCTACGGGGCCTAACTGCTTATGCTAAAGCCTGCCTATTTTGAATGGCGTAGTGGTCACTGCAACCTCCAAAAAAATCAGGACTTACTACCCCAATAACCTGCTAACTCACCCCTGAAATACTTACTTATTCACACTATTTTGTTCATTTGACTAGTTTCTAATTTGAAATGCCCATTTTTGTGGGGCCAGAAAGGTGCGTCTTTCAAAGGCGATTTCTACGATACCCCACTTTTGCGCGTCGGACCGCGACTTTTTCCGGAAACGCCGAAAAACCGCAATTTTCAGGAGAAACGAGACGTGCATCCTCCCCCTCTGCCGCCCACCCACCCAACTGACAGCCAGCCAGCAGACAAGCACAGAGAGTTCCGTGGGTCTGTCTGTGATGTCATAAAGGGCCTGCTGATCAATGGCCAGCTCTCTGATTGGCTGCTGTGTTTGATTGACAGATTGAATCTGGCAGCTGATTGGCTGTCTACCCTAAAGTGCATTACACACCCCTGATGGTACCACTGGCTAAGACTCCACCTCAGCTCATTGATTAATTATAAATTTAGAACAAATGAAAGCAGGCAGGCCGGCCATTTTTTTCACGCTCATTGGACTTGTTTAATGCAATGCACCTTTGTATATTCACATGCATTCGCTTCATGCTGTAACCACTGTGCATAAAAATTTGGAAACATGGCATACAGTGTATCATTTGCTGTCTAAGTCATGTTTCCCATATTTTCCATTGCAAGATACAAGCCGGTTTGAGTGTTTGGGGCACATTTTAGCTAAAATCATCCTACGGGGCCTAACTGCTTATGCCAAAGCCTGCCTATTTTGAATGGCGTAGTGGTCACTGCAACCTCCAAAAAAATCAGGACTTACTACCCCAATAACCTGCTAACTCACCCCTGAAATACTTACTTATTCACACTATTTTGTTCATTTGACTTGTTTCTAATTTGAAATGCCCATTTTTGTGGGGCCAGAAAGGTGCGTCTTTAAAAGGCGATTTCTATGATACCCCACTTTTGCGCGTCGGACCGCGACTTTTTCCGGAAACGCCGAAAAACCGCAATTTTCAGGAGAAACGAGACGTACATCCTCCCCCTCTGCCGCCCACCCACCCAACTGACAGCCAGCCAGCAGACAAGCACAGAGAGTTCCGTGGGTCTGTCTGTGATGTCATAAAGGGCCTGCTGATCAATGGCCAGCTCTCTGATTGGCTGCTGTGTTTGATTGACAGATTGAATCTGGCAGCTGATTGGCTGTCTACCCTAAAGTGCATTACACACCCCTGATGGTACCACTGGCTAAGACTCCACCTCAGCTCATTGATTAATTATAAATTTAGAACAAATGATGGATGAAAGCAGGCAGGCCGGCCATTTTTTTCACGCTCATTGGACTTGTTTAATGCAATGCACCTTTGTATATTCACATGCATTCGCTTCATGCTGTAACCACTGTGCATAAAAATTTGGAAACATGGCATACAGTGTATCATTTGCTGTCTAAGTCATGTTTCCCATATTTTCCATTGCAAGATACAAGCCGGTTTGAGTGTTTGGGGCACATTTTAGCTAAAATCATCCTACGGGGCCTAACTGCTTATGCTAAAGCCTGCCTATTTTGAATGGCGTAGTGGTCACTGCAACCTCCAAAAAAATCATGACTTACTACCCCAATAACCTGCTAACTCACCCCTGAAATACTTACTTATTCACACTATTTTGTTCATTTGACTTGTTTCTAATTTGAAATGCCCATTTTTGTGGGGCCAGAAAGGTGCGTCTTTAAAAGGCGATTTCTACGATACCCCACTTTTGCGCGTCGGACCGCGACTTTTTCCGGAAACGCCGAAAAACCGCAATTTTCAGGAGAAACGAGACGTACATCCTCCCCCTCTGCCGCCCACCCACCCAACTGACAGCCAGCCAGCAGACAAGCACAGAGAGTTCCGTGGGTCTGTCTGTGATGTCATAAAGGGCCTGCTGATCAATGGCCAGCTCTCTGATTGGCTGCTGTGTTTGATTGACAGATTGAATCTGGCAGCTGATTGGCTGTCTACCCTAAAGTGCATTACACACCCCTGATGGTACCACTGGCTAAGACTCCACCTCAGCTCATTGATTAATTATAAATTTAGAACAAATGATGGATGAAAGCAGGCAGGCCGGCCATTTTTTTCACGCTCATTGGACTTGTTTAATGCAATGCACCTTTGTATATTCACATGCATTCGCTTCATGCTGTAACCACTGTGCATAAAAATTTGGAAACATGGCATACAGTGTATCATTTGCTGTCTAAGTCATGTTTCCCATATTTTCCATTGCAAGATACAAGCCGGTTTGAGTGTTTGGGGCACATTTTAGCTAAAATCATCCTAAGGGGCCTAACTGCTTATGCTAAAGCCTGCCTATTTTGAATGGCGTAGTGGTCACTGCAACCTCCAAAAAAATCAGGACTTACTACCCCAATAACCTGCTAACTCACCCCTGAAATACTTACTTATTCACACTATTTTGTTCATTTGACTTGTTTCTAATTTGAAATGCCCATTTTTGTGGGGCCAGAAAGGTGCGTCTTTAAAAGGCGATTTCTACGATACCTCACTTTTGCGCGTCGGACCTGCTACTTTTTCCGGAAACGCCGAAAAACCGCAATTTTCAGGATAAACGAGACGTACATCCTCCCCCTCTGCCGCCCACCCACCCAACTGACAGCCAGCCAGCAGACAAGCACAGAGAGTTCCGTGGGTCTGTCTGTGATGTCATAAAGGGCCTGCTGATCAATGGCCAGCTCTCTGATTGGCTGCTGTGTTTGATTGACAGATTGAATCTGGCAGCTGATTGGCTGTCTACCCTAAAGTGCATTACACACCCCTGATGGTACCACTGGCTAAGACTCCACCTCAGCTCATTGATTAATTATAAATTTAGAACAAATGATGGATGAAAGCAGGCAGGCCGGCCATTTTTTTCACGCTCATTGGACTTGTTTAATGCAATGCACCTTTGTATATTCACATGCATTCGCTTCATGCTGTAACCACTGTGCATAAAAATTTGGAAACATGGCATACAGTGTATCATTTGCTGTCTAAGTCATGTTTCCCCATATTTTCCATTGCAAGATACAAGCCGGTTTGAGTGTTTGGGTCACATTTTAGCTAAAATCATCCTATGGGGCCTAACTGCTTATGCTAAAGCCTGCCTATTTTGAATGGTGTAGTGGTCACTGCAACCTCCAAAAAAATCAGGACTTACTACCCCAATAACCTGCTAACTCACCCCTGAAATACTTACTTATTCACACTATTTTGTTCATTTGACTTGTTTCTAATTTGAAATGCCCATTTTTGTGGGGCCAGAAAGGTGCGTCTTTAAAAGGCGATTTCTACGATACCCCACTTTTGCGCGTCGGACCGCGACTTTTTCCGGAAACGCCGAAAAACCGCAATTTTCAGGAGAAACGAGACGTACATCCTCCCCCTCTGCCGCCCACCCACCCAACTGACAGCCAGCCAGCAGACAAGCACAGAGAGTTCCGTGGGTCTGTCTGTGATGTCATAAAGGGCCTGCTGATCAATGGCCAGCTCTCTGATTGGCTGCTGTGTTTGATTGACAGATTGAATCTGGCAGCTGATTGGCTGTCTACCCTAAAGTGCATTACACACCCCTGATGGTACCACTGGCTAAGACTCCACCTCAGCTCATTGATTAATTATAAATTTAGAACAAATGATGGATGAAAGCAGGCAGGCCGGCCATTTTTTTCACGCTCATTGGACTTGTTTAATGCAATGCACCTTTGTATATTCACATGCATTCGCTTCATGCTGTAACCACTGTGCATAAAAATTTGGAACCATGGCATACAGTGTATCATTTGCTGTCTAAGTCATGTTTCCCATATTTTCCATTGCAAGATACAAGCCGGTTTGAGTGTTTGGGTCACATTTTAGCTAAAATCATCCTACGGGGCCTAACTGCTTATGCTAAAGCCTGCCTATTTTGAATGGCGTAGTGGTCACTGCAACCTCCAAAAAAATCAGGACTTACTACCCCAATAACCTGCTAACTCACCCCTGAAATACTTACTTATTCACACTATTTTGTTCATTTGACTTGTTTCTAATTTGAAATGCCCATTTTTGTGGGGCCAGAAAGGTGCGTCTTTAAAAGGCGATTTCTACGATACCCCACTTTTGCGCGTCGGACCGCGACTTTTTCCGGAAACGCCGAAAAACCGCAATTTTCAGGAGAAACGAGACGTACATCCTCCCCCTCTGCCGCCCACCCACCCAACTGATAGCCAGCCAGCAGACAAGCACAGAGAGTTCCGTGGGTCTGTCTGTGATGTCATAAAGGGCCTGCTGATCAATGGCCAGCTCTCTGATTGGCTGCTGTGTTTGATTGACAGATTGAATCTGGCAGCTGATTGGCTGTCTACCCTAAAGTGCATTACACACCCCTGATGGTACCACTGGCTAAGACTCCACCTCAGCTCATTGATTAATTATAAATTTAGAACAAATGATGGATGAAAGCAGGCAGGCCGGCCATTTTTTTCACGCTCATTGGACTTGTTTAATGCAATGCACCTTTGTATATTCACATGCATTCGCTTCATGCTGTAACCACTGTGCATAAAAATTTGGAAACATGGCATACAGTGTATCATTTGCTGTCTAAGTCATGTTTCCCCATATTTTCCATTGCAAGATACAAGCCGGTTTGAGTGTTTGGGTCACATTTTAGCTAAAATCATCCTACGGGGCCTAACTGCTTATGCTAAAGCCTGCCTATTTTGAATGGCGTAGTGGTCACTGCAACCTCCAAAAAAATCAGGACTTACTACCCCAATAACCTGCTAACTCACCCCTGAAATACTTACTTATTCACACTATTTTGTTCATTTGACTTGTTTCTAATTTGAAATGCCCATTTTTGTGGGGCCAGAAAGGTGCGTCTTTCAAAGGCGATTTCTACGATACCCCACTTTTGCGCGTCGGACCGCGACTTTTTCCGGAAACGCCGAAAAACCGCAATTTTCAGGAGAAACGAGACGTGCATCCTCCCCCTCTGCCGCCCACCCACCCAACTGACAGCCAGCCAGCAGACAAGCACAGAGAGTTCCGTGGGTCTGTCTGTGATGTCATAAAGGGCCTGCTGATCAATGGCCAGCTCTCTGATTGGCTGCTGTGTTTGATTGACAGATTGAATCTGGCAGCTGATTGGCTGTCTACCCTAAAGTGCATTACACACCCCTGATGGTACCACTGGCTAAGACTCCACCTCAGCTCATTGATTAATTATAAATTTAGAACAAATGATGGATGAAAGCAGGCAGGCCGGCCATTTTTTTCACGCTCATTGGACTTGTTTAATGCAATGCACCTTTGTATATTCACATGCATTCGCTTCATGCTGTAACCACTGTGCATAAAAATTTGGAAACATGGCATACAGTGTATCATTTGCTGTCTAAGTCATGTTTCCCATATTTTCCATTGCAAGATACAAGCCGGTTTGAGTGTTTGGGGCACATTTTAGCTAAAATCATCCTAAGGGGCCTAACTGCTTATGCTAAAGCCTGCCTATTTTGAATGGCGTAGTGGTCACTGCAACCTCCAAAAAAATCAGGACTTACTACCCCAATAACCTGCTAACTCACCCCTGAAATACTTACTTATTCACACTATTTTGTTCATTTGACTTGTTTCTAATTTGAAATGCCCATTTTTGTGGGGCCAGAAAGGTGCGTCTTTAAAAGGCGATTTCTACGATACCTCACTTTTGCGCGTCGGACCTGCTACTTTTTCCGGAAACGCCGAAAAACCGCAATTTTCAGGAGAAACGAGACGTACATCCTCCCCCTCTGCCGCCCACCCACCCAACTGACAGCCAGCCAGCAGACAAGCACAGAGAGTTCCGTGGGTCTGTCTGTGATGTCATAAAGGGCCTGCTGATCAATGGCCAGCTCTCTGATTGGCTGCTGTGTTTGATTGACAGATTGAATCTGGCAGCTGATTGGCTGTCTACCCTAAAGTGCATTACACACCCCTGATGGTACCACTGGCTAAGACTCCACCTCAGCTCATTGATTAATTATAAATTTAGAACAAATGATGGATGAAAGCAGGCAGGCCGGCCATTTTTTTCACGCTCATTGGACTTGTTTAATGCAATGCACCTTTGTATATTCACATGCATTCGCTTCATGCTGTAACCACTGTGCATAAAAATTTGGAAACATGGCATACAGTGTATCATTTGCTGTCTAAGTCATGTTTCCCCATATTTTCCATTGCAAGATACAAGCCGGTTTGAGTGTTTGGGTCACATTTTAGCTAAAATCATCCTACGGGGCCTAACTGCTTATGCTAAAGCCTGCCTATTTTGAATGGTGTAGTGGTCACTGCAACCTCCAAAAAAATCAGGACTTACTACCCCAATAACCTGCTAACTCACCCCTGAAATACTTACTTATTCACACTATTTTGTTCATTTGACTTGTTTCTAATTTGAAATGCCCATTTTTGTGGGGCCAGAAAGGTGCGTCTTTAAAAGGCGATTTCTACGATACCCCACTTTTGACTCGTCGGACCGCGACTTTTTCCGGAAACGCCGAAAAACCGCAATTTTCAGGAGAAACGAGACTTACATCCTCCCCCTCTGCCGCCCACCCACCCAACTGACAGCCAGCCAGCAGACAAGCACAGAGAGTTCCGTGGGTCTGTCTGTGATGTCATAAAGGGCCTGCTGATCAATGGCCAGCTCTCTGATTGGCTGCTGTGTTTGATTGACAGATTGAATCTGGCAGCTGATTGGCTGTCTACCCTAAAGTGCATTACACACCCCTGATGGTACCACTGGCTAAGACTCCACCTCAGCTCATTGATTAATTATAAATTTAGAACAAATGATGGATGAAAGCAGGCAGGCCGGCCATTTTTTTCACGCTCATTGGACTTGTTTAATGCAATGCACCTTTGTATATTCACATGCATTCGCTTCATGCTGTAACCACTGTGCATAAAAATTTGGAAACATGGCATACAGTGTATCATTTGCTGTCTAAGTCATGTTTCCCATATTTTCCATTGCAAGATACAAGCCGGTTTGAGTGTTTGGGGCACATTTTAGCTAAAATCATCCTACGGGGCCTAACTGCTTATGCCAAAGCCTGCCTATTTTGAATGGCGTAGTGGTCACTGCAACCTCCAAAAAAATCAGGACTTACTACCCCAATAACCTGCTAACTCACCCCTGAAATACTTACTTATTTACACTATTTTGTTCATTTGACTTATTTCTAATTTGAAATGCCCATTTTTGTGAGGCCAGAAAGGTACGTCTTTAAAAGGCGATTTCTACGATACCCCACTTTTGCGTGTCGGACCGCGACTTTTTCCGGAAACGCCGAAAAACCGCAATTTTCAGGAGAAACGAGACTTACATCCTCCCCCTCTGACGCCCACCCACCCAACTGACAGCCAGCCAGCAGACAAGCACAGAGAGTTCCGTGGGTCTGTCTGTGATGTCATAAAGGGCTTGCTGATCAATGGCCAGCTCTCTGATTGGCTGCTGTGTTTGATTGACAGATTGAATCTGGCAGCTGATTGGCTGTCTACCCTAAAGTGCATTACACACCCCTGATGGTACCACTGGCTAAGACTCCACCTCAGCTCATTGATTAATTATAAATTTAGAACAAATGATGGATGAAAGCAGGCAGGCCGGCCATTTTTTTCACGCTCATTGGACTTGTTTAATGCAATGCACCTTTGTATATTCACATGCATTCGCTTCATGCTGTAACCACTGTGCATAAAAATTTGGAAACATGGCATACAGTGTATCATTTGCTGTCTAAGTCATGTTTCCCATATTTTCCATTGCAAGATACAAGCCGGTTTGAGTGTTTGGGGCACATTTTAGCTAAAATCATCCTACGGGCCTAACTGCTTATGCTAAAGCCTGCCTATTTTGAATGGCGTAGTGGTCACTGCAACCTCCAAAAAAATCAGGACTTACTACCCCAATAACCTGCTAACTCACCCCTGAAATACTTACTTATTCACACTATTTTGTTCATTTGACTTGTTTCTAATTTGAAATGCCCATTTTTGTGGGGCCAGAAAGGTGCGTCTTTAAAAGGCGATTTCTACGATACCCCACTTTTGCGCGTCGGACCGCGACTTTTTCCGGAAACGCCAAAAAACCGCAATTTTCAGGAGAAACGAGACGTACATCCTCCCCCTCTGCCGCCCACCCACCCAACTGACAGCCAGCCAGCAGACAAGTACAGAGAGTTCCGTGGGTCTGTCTGTGATGTCATAAAGGGCCTGCTGATCAATGGCCAGCTCTCTGATTGGCTGCTGTTTTTGATTGACAGATTGAATCTGGCAGCTGATTGGCTGTCTACCCTAAAGTGCATTACACACCCCTGATGGTACCACTGGCTAAGACTCCACCTCAGCTCATTGATTAATTATAAATTTAGAACAAATGATGGATGAAAGCAGGCAGGCCGGCCATTTTTTTCACGCTCATTGGACTTGTTTAATGCAATGCACCTGTGTATATTCACATGCATTCGCTTCATGCTGTAACCACTGTGCATAAAAATTTGGAAACATGGCATACAGTGTACCTTTTGCTGTCTAAGTCATGTTTCCCATATTTTCCATTGCAAGATACAAGCCGGTTTGAGTGTTTGGGGCACATTTTAGCTAAAATCATCCTATGGGGCCTAACTGCTTATGCTAAAGCCTGCCTATTTTGAATGGCGTAGTGGTCACTGCAACCTCCAAAAAAATCAGGACTTACTACCCCAATAACCTGCTAACTCACCCCTGAAATACTTACTTATTCACACTATTTTGTTCATTTGACTTGTTTCTAATTTGAAATGCCCATTTTTGTGGGGCCAGAAAGGTGCGTCTTTAAAAGGCGATTTCTACGATACCCCACTTTTGACTCGTCGGACCGCGACTTTTTCCGGAAACGCCGAAAAACCGCAATTTTCAGGAGAAACGAGACTTACATCCTCCCCCTCTGCCGCCCACCCACCCAACTGACAGCCAGCCAGCAGACAAGCACAGAGAGTTCCGTGGGTCTGTCTGTGATGTCATAAAGGGCCTGCTGATCAATGGCCAGCTCTCTGATTGGCTGCTGTGTTTGATTGACAGATTGAATCTGGCAGCTGATTGGCTGTCTACCCTAAAGTGCATTACACACCCCTGATGGTACCACTGGCTAAGACTCCACCTCAGCTCATTGATTAATTATAAATTTAGAACAAATGATGGATGAAAGCAGGCAGGCCGGCCATTTTTTTTCACGCTCATTGGACTTGTTTAATGCAATGCACCTGTGTATATTCACATGCATTCGCTTCATGCTGTAACCACTGTGCATAAAAATTTGGAAACATGGCATACAGTGTATCATTTGCTGTCTAAGTCATGTTTCCCATATTTTCCATTGCAAGATACAAGCCGGTTTGAGTGTTTGGGGCACATTTTAGCTAAAATCATCCTACGGGGCCTAACTGCTTATGCTAAAGCCTGCCTATTTTGAATGGCGTAGTGGTCACTGCAACCTCCAAAAAAATCAGGACTTACTACCCCAATAACCTGCTAACTCACCCCTGAAATACTTACTTATTCACACTATTTTGTTCATTTGACTTGTTTCTAATTTGAAATGCCCATTTTTGTGGGGCCAGAAAGGTGCGTCTTTAAAAGGCGATTTCTACGATACCCCACTTTTGCGCGTCGGACCGCGACTTTTTCCGGAAACGCCGAAAAACCGCAATTTTCAGGAGAAACGAGACGTACATCCTCCCCCTCTGCCGCCCACCCACCCAACTGACAGCCAGCCAGCAGACAAGCACAGATAATTCTGTGGGTCTGTCTGTGATGTCATAATGGGCCTGCTGATCAATGGCCAGCTCTCTGATTGGCTGCTGTGTTTGATTGACAGATTGAATCTGGCAGCTGATTGGCTGTCTACCCTAAAGTGCATTACACACCCCTGATGGTACCACTATCTAAGACTCCACCTCAGCTCATTGATTAATTATAAATTTAGAACAAATGATGGATGGATGAAAGCAGGCAGGCCGGCCATTTTTTTCACGCTCATTGGACTTGTTTAATGCAATGCACCTTTGTATATTCACATGCATTCGCTTCATGCTGTAACCACTGTGCATAAAAATTTGGAAACATGGCATACAGTGTATCATTTGCTGTCTAAGTCATGTTTCCCATATTTTCCATTGCAAGATACAAGCCGGTTTGAGTGTTTGGGGCACATTTTAGCTAAAATCATCCTACGGGGCCTAACTGCTTATGCTAAAGCCTGCCTATTTTGAATGGCGTAGTGGTCACTGCAACCTCCAAAAAAATCAGGACTTACTACCCCAATAACCTGCTAACTCACCCCTGAAATACTTACTTATTCACACTATTTTGTTCATTTGACTTGTTTCTAATTTGAAATGCCCATTTTTGTGGGGCCAGAAAGGTGCGTCTTTAAAAGGCGATTTCTACGATACCCCACTTTTGCGCGTCGGACCGCGACTTTTTCCGGAAACTCCGAAAAACCGCAATTTTCAGGAGAAACGAGACGTACATCCTCCCCCTCTGCCGCCCACCCACCCAACTGACAGCCAGCCAGCAGACAAGCACAGAGAGTTCCGTGGGTCTGTCTGTGATGTCATAAAGGGCCTGCTGATCAATGGCCAGCTCTCTGATTGGCTGCTGTGTTTGATTGACAGATTGAATCTGGCAGCTGATTGGCTGTCTACCCTAAAGTGCATTACACACCCCTGATGGTACCACTGGCTAAGACTCCACCTCAGCTCATTGATTAATTATAAATTTAGAACAAATGATGGATGAAAGCAGGCAGGCCGGCCATTTTTTTCACGCTCATTGGACTTGTTTAATGCAATGCACCTTTGTATATTCACATGCATTCGCTTCATGCTGTAACCACTGTGCATAAAAATTTGGAAACATGGCATACAGTGTATCATTTGCTGTCTAAGTCATGTTTCCCATATTTTCCATTGCAAGATACAAGCCGGTTTGAGTGTTTGGGGCACATTTTAGCTAAAATCATCCTAAGGGGCCTAACTGCTTATGCTAAAGCCTGCCTATTTTGAATGGCGTAGTGGTCACTGCAACCTCCAAAAAAATCAGGACTTACTACCCCAATAACCTGCTAACTCACCCCTGAAATACTTACTTATTCACACTATTTTGTTCATTTGACTTGTTTCTAATTTGAAATGCCCATTTTTGTGGGGCCAGAAAGGTGCGTCTTTAAAAGGCGATTTCTACGATACCTCACTTTTGCGCGTCGGACCTGCTACTTTTTCCGGAAACGCCGAAAAACCGCAATTTTCAGGAGAAACGAGACGTACATCCTCCCCCTCTGCCGCCCACCCACCCAACTGACAGCCAGCCAGCAGACAAGCACAGAGAGTTCCGTGGGTCTGTCTGTGATGTCATAAAGGGCCTGCTGATCAATGGCCAGCTCTCTGATTGGCTGCTGTGTTTGATTGACAGATTGAATCTGGCAGCTGATTGGCTGTCTACCCTAAAGTGCATTACACACCCCTGATGGTACCACTGGCTAAGACTCCACCTCAGCTCATTGATTAATTATAAATTTAGAACAAATGATGGATGAAAGCAGGCAGGCCGGCCATTTTTTTCACGCTCATTGGACTTGTTTAATGCAATGCACCTTTGTATATTCACATGCATTCGCTTCATGCTGTAACCACTGTGCATAAAAATTTGGAAACATGGCATACAGTGTATCATTTGCTGTCTAAGTCATGTTTCCCCATATTTTCCATTGCAAGATACAAGCCGGTTTGAGTGTTTGGGTCACATTTTAGCTAAAATCATCCTACGGGGCCTAACTGCTTATGCTAAAGCCTGCCTATTTTGAATGGTGTAGTGGTCACTGCAACCTCCAAAAAAATCAGGACTTACTACCCCAATAACCTGCTAACTCACCCCTGAAATACTTACTTATTCACACTATTTTGTTCATTTGACTTGTTTCTAATTTGAAATGCCCATTTTTGTGGGGCCAGAAAGGTGCGTCTTTAAAAGGCGATTTCTACGATACCCCACTTTTGACTCGTCGGACCGCGACTTTTTCCGGAAACGCCGAAAAACCGCAATTTTCAGGAGAAACGAGACTTACATCCTCCCCCTCTGCCGCCCACCCACCCAACTGACAGCCAGCCAGCAGACAAGCACAGAGAGTTCCGTGGGTCTGTCTGTGATGTCATAAAGGGCCTGCTGATCAATGGCCAGCTCTCTGATTGGCTGCTGTGTTTGATTGACAGATTGAATCTGGCAGCTGATTGGCTGTCTACCCTAAAGTGCATTACACACCCCTGATGGTACCACTGGCTAAGACTCCACCTCAGCTCATTGATTAATTATAAATTTAGAACAAATGATGGATGAAAGCAGGCAGGCCGGCCATTTTTTTCACGCTCATTGGACTTGTTTAATGCAATGCACCTTTGTATATTCACATGCATTCGCTTCATGCTGTAACCACTGTGCATAAAAATTTGGAAACATGGCATACAGTGTATCATTTGCTGTCTAAGTCATGTTTCCCATATTTTCCATTGCAAGATACAAGCCGGTTTGAGTGTTTGGGGCACATTTTAGCTAAAATCATCCTACGGGGCCTAACTGCTTATGCTAAAGCCTGCCTATTTTGAATGGCGTAGTGGTCACTGCAACCTCCAAAAAAATCAGGACTTACTACCCCAATAACCTGCTAACTCACCCCTGAAATACTTACTTATTCACACTATTTTGTTCATTTGACTTGTTTCTAATTTGAAATGCCCATTTTTGTGGGGCCAGAAAGGTGCGTCTTTAAAAGGCGATTTCTACGATACCCCACTTTTGCGCGTCGGACCGCGACTTTTTCCGGAAACGCCGAAAAACCGCAATTTTCAGGAGAAACGAGACGTACATCCTCCCCCTCTGCCGCCCACCCACCCAACTGACAGCCAGCCAGCAGACAAGCACAGATAATTCTGTGGGTCTGTCTGTGATGTCATAATGGGCCTGCTGATCAATGGCCAGCTCTCTGATTGGCTGCTGTGTTTGATTGACAGATTGAATCTGGCAGCTGATTGGCTGTCTACCCTAAAGTGCATTACACACCCCTGATGGTACCACTATCTAAGACTCCACCTCAGCTCATTGATTAATTATAAATTTAGAACAAATGATGGATGGATGAAAGCAGGCAGGCCGGCCATTTTTTTCACGCTCATTGGACTTGTTTAATGCAATGCACCTTTGTATATTCACATGCATTCGCTTCATGCTGTAACCACTGTGCATAAAAATTTGGAAACATGGCATACAGTGTATCATTTGCTGTCTAAGTCATGTTTCCCATATACATTGCAAGATACAAGCCGGTTTGAGTGTTTGGGGCACATTTTAGCTAAAATCATCCTACGGGGCCTAACTGCTTATGCTAAAGCCTGCCTATTTTGAATGGCGTAGTGGTCACTGCAACCTCCAAAAAAATCAGGACTTACTACCCCAATAACCTGCTAACTCACCCCTGAAATACTTACTTATTCACACTATTTTGTTCATTTGACTTGTTTCTAATTTGAAATGCCCATTTTTGTGGGGCCAGAAAGGTGCGTCTTTAAAAGGCGATTTCTACGATACCCCACTTTTGCGCGTCGGACCGCGACTTTTTCCGGAAACTCCGAAAAACCGCAATTTTCAGGAGAAACGAGACGTACATCCTCCCCCTCTGCCGCCCACCCACCCAACTGACAGCCAGCCAGCAGACAAGCACAGAGAGTTCCGTGGGTCTGTCTGTGATGTCATAAAGGGCCTGCTGATCAATGGCCAGCTCTCTGATTGGCTGCTGTGTTTGATTGACAGATTGAATCTGGCAGCTGATTGGCTGTCTACCCTAAAGTGCATTACACACCCCTGATGGTACCACTGGCTAAGACTCCACCTCAGCTCATTGATTAATTATAAATTTAGAACAAATGATGGATGAAAGCAGGCAGGCCGGCCATTTTTTTCACGCTCATTGGACTTGTTTAATGCAATGCACCTTTGTATATTCACATGCATTCGCTTCATGCTGTAACCACTGTGCATAAAAATTTGGAAACATGGCATACAGTGTATCATTTGCTGTCTAAGTCATGTTTCCCATATTTTCCATTGCAAGATACAAGCCGGTTTGAGAGTTTGGGGCACATTTTAGCTAAAATCATCCTACGGGGCCTAACTGCTTATGCTAAAGCCTGCCTATTTTGAATGGCGTAGTGGTCACTGCAACCTCCAAAAAAATCAGGACTTACTACCCCAATAACCTGCTAACTCACCCCTGAAATACTTACTTATTCACACTATTTTGTTCATTTGACTTGTTTCTAATTTGAAATGCCCATTTTTGTGGGGCCAGAAAGGTGCGTCTTTAAAAGGCGATTTCTACGATACCCCACTTTTGCGCGTCGGACCGCGACTTTTTCCGGAAACGCCGAAAAACCGCAATTTTCAGGAGAAACGAGACGTACATCCTCCCCCTCTGCCGCCCACCCACCCAACTGACAGCCAGCCAGCAGACAAGCACAGATAATTCTGTGGGTCTGTCTGTGATGTCATAATGGGCCTGCTGATCAATGGCCAGCTCTCTGATTGGCTGCTGTGTTTGATTGACAGATTGAATCTGGCAGCTGATTGGCTGTCTACCCTAAAGTGCATTACACACCCCTGATGGTACCACTATCTAAGACTCCACCTCAGCTCATTGATTAATTATAAATTTAGAACAAATGATGGATGGAAGCAGGCAGGCCGGCCATTTTTTTCACGCTCATTGGACTTGTTTAATGCAATGCACCTTTGTATATTCACATGCATTCGCTTCATGCTGTAACCACTGTGCATAAAAATTTGGAAACATGGCATACAGTGTATCATTTGCTGTCTAAGTCATGTTTCCCATATTTTCCATTGCAAGATACAAGCCGGTTTGAGTGTTTGGGGCACATTTTAGCTAAAATCATCCTACGGGGCCTAACTGCTTATGCTAAAGCCTGCCTATTTTGAATGGCGTAGTGGTCACTGCAACCTCCAAAAAAATCAGGACTTACTACCCCAATAACCTGCTAACTCACCCCTGAAATACTTACTTATTCACACTATTTTGTTCATTTGACTTGTTTCTAATTTGAAATGCCCATTTTTGTGGGGCCAGAAAGGTGCGTCTTTAAAAGGCGATTTCTACGATACCCCACTTTTGCGCGTCGGACCGCGTCTTTTTCCGGAAACGCCGAAAAACCGCAATTTTCAGGAGAAACGAGACGTACATCCTCCCCCTCTGCCGCCCACCCACCCAACTGACAGCCAGCCAGCAGACAAGCACAGAGAGTTCCGTGGGTCTGTCTGTGATGTCATAAAGGGCCTGCTGATCAATGGCCAGCTCTCTGATTGGCTGCTGTGTTTGATTGACAGATTGAATCTGGCAGCTGATTGGCTGTCTACCCTAAAGTGCATTACACACCCCTGATGGTACCACTGGCTAAGACTCCACCTCAGCTCATTGATTAATTATAAATTTAGAACAAATGATGGATGAAAGCAGGCAGGCCGGCCGGCCATTTTTTTCACGCTCATTGGACTTGTTTAATGCAATGCACCTTTGTATATTCACATGCATTCGCTTCATGCTGTAACCACTGTGCATACAAATTTGGAAACATGGCATACAGTGTATCATTTGCTGTCTAAGTCATGTTTCCCATATTTTCCATTGCAAGATACAAGCCGGTTTGAGTGTTTGGGGCACATTTTAGCTAAAATCATCCTACGGGGCCTAACTGCTTATGCTAAAGCCTGCCTATTTTGAATGGCGTAGTGGTCACTGCAACCTCCAAAAAAATCAGGACTTACTACCCCAATAACCTGCTAACTCACCCCTGAAATACTTACTTATTCACACTATTTTGTTCATTTGACTTGTTTCTAATTTGAAATGCCCATTTTTGTGGGGCCAGAAAGGTGCGTCTTTAAAAGGCGATTTCTACGATACCCCACTTTTGCGCGTCGGACCGCGACTTTTTACGGAAACGCCGAAAAACCGCAATTTTCAGGAGAAACGAGACGTACATCCTCCCCCTCTGCCGCCCACCCACCCAACTGACAGCCAGCCAGCAGACAAGCACAGAGAGTTCCGTGGGTCTGTCTGTGATGTCATAAAGGGCCTGCTGATCAATGGCCAGCTCTCTGATTGGCTGCTGTGTTTGATTGACAGATTGAATCTGGCAGCTGATTGGCTGTCTACCCTAAAGTGCATTACACACCCCTGATGGTACCACTGGCTAAGACTCCACCTCAGCTCATTGATTAATTATAAATTTAGAACAAATGATGGATGAAAGCAGGCAGGCCGGCCGGCCATTTTTTTCACGCTCATTGGACTTGTTTAATGCAATGCACCTTTGTATATTCACATGCATTCGCTTCATGCTGTAACCACTGTGCATAAAAATTTGGAAACATGGCATACAGTGTATCATTTGCTGAAAAATTGGGCAAAAAAGCGGTGAACCAAAATCTAAGCGCTGAAATTCTGCAGGTGGGTATGAAATACGTGTGGTAAACCCCGTACCACCAGGACAATGTTTTCAAAGGTAGTTGTGTACAAGACACATCTGTTGTATTCCAAAAACCCTCCTGCGAACCAAGAAATGGGCAGATGGAAAGTAACGTCCCTATATTAAGAGAGACGCTCCTCTTCTCCGCCTCACAGACTATAAGCAGATTTCCAGAGTTGGATCTACGGATAGAAAGTGACGTCCCTGTATCACCCAGAGCGCTCCTCTTCTCCGCCTCAGGGGAAATGGGATAAACCTCACCAGTGTGAATACATATACCGGACAAAGTGTGCACCCTGTACCACACCTTAAACGTGTTCAAAGAGGTACCCTACTTCCCTTATCAGGGATAGGCGTCTCCTCTTCTCCGAATTGGTCTTATATCGTCATCTACTGGATAATATCACACTCCCTCTTTCTTCCATATATATGGAGTGTCAGGATACCATATGGAAATAGGATATAATCGTATATAGTGTAATAAAATCTCATTTATTTGAACACACAATAGACTAATAAGACAGAACAAAATAAAAACATGTACAAATACTATCGTGAAATAGTAAAAAATGGCCGTGTATGGGGATTCAAAGGTTACCAGAACAGGTGGAGAACTTTGATGAAAAAAAGTTCTCAGACAGGCATAGAGGATTGGAGTCCCGGAAACTCCTATACTTCAGGCGAGCCAAACACCCTCGGTAGTCCTGGTAGTCAGGTCCCCAAAACGGTAATAGCAATCCGACGCGTTTCTACCGCCTGCTGCGGTCTTTATCAAGGATGTATTGCTATGATGTCCTTTACCTATTTAAGAACGTCCGTGTCCAATCAAATGGGCGCGTGCACTCGCGCCAAAAAAGCTCCGTTCCGAGCGGTGGAAGTTGTCATAGTCAAAGCCGCCCCACTTCCGTCCTATACTGTGTGTGGTGTATTTGCCACACTTCCGGTTGTTCCTTCCGATATCACGTGCATGCCGAAGGTGTCATGGATGGATCAGCCCCACTTCCGTCCTATCTTGTATTGCTTTTTTGCCACACTTCCGTTCAGACGTTTTGCCGATATCTTGAGGTAATCTGTCTGTTTTACATTGCGTCCTTGACAGAATTTCTAGCGGCATCTGTGTAGACGGGCTGGAGGTGCCATTTATATAGAATCTCTTTCTCTCAGCAATAATTTATCGGCATTTGGAAAAAGGAGAGGGGGAACATATTAGAATATATTCAATGTTACAATATGGATGTATTGTAACATTGAATATATTCTAATATGTTCCCCCTCTCCTTTTTCCAAATGCCGATAAATTATTGCTGAGAGAAAGAGATTCTATATAAATGGCACCTCCAGCCCGTCTACACAGATGCCGCTAGAAATTCTGTCAAGGACGCAATGTAAAACAGACAGATTACCTCAAGATATCGGCAAAACGTCTGAACGGAAGTGTGGCAAAAAAGCAATACAAGATAGGACGGAAGTGGGGCTGATCCATCCATGACACCTTCGGCATGCACGTGATATCGGAAGGAACAACCGGAAGTGTGGCAAATACACCACACACAGTATAGGACGGAAGTGGGGCGGCTTTGACTATGACAACTTCCACCGCTCGGAACGGAGCTTTTTTGGCGCGAGTGCACGCGCCCATTTGATTGGACACGGACGTTCTTAAATAGGTAAAGGACATCATAGCAATACATCCTTGATAAAGACCGCAGCAGGCGGTAGAAACGCGTCGGATTGCTATTACCGTTTTGGGGACCTGACTACCAGGACTACCGAGGGTGTTTGGCTCGCCTGAAGTATAGGAGTTTCCGGGACTCCAATCCTCTATGCCTGTCTGAGAACTTTTTTTCATCAAAGTTCTCCACCTGTTCTGGTAACCTTTGAATCCCCATACACGGCCATTTTTTACTATTTCACGATAGTATTTGTACATGTTTTTATTTTGTTCTGTCTTATTAGTCTATTGTGTGTTCAAATAAATGAGATTTTATTACACTATATACGATTATATCCTATTTCCATATGGTATCCTGACACTCCATATATATGGAAGAAAGAGGGAGTGTGATATTATCCAGTAGATGACGATATAAGACCAATTCGGAGAAGAGGAGACGCCTATCCCTGATAAGGGAAGTAGGGTACCTCTTTGAACACGTTTAAGGTGTGGTACAGGGTGCACACTTTGTCCGGTATATGTATTCACACTGGTGAGGTTTATCCCATTTCCCCTGAGGCGGAGAAGAGGAGCGCTCTGGGTGATACAGGGACGTCACTTTCTATCCGTAGATCCAACTCTGGAAATCTGCTTATAGTCTGTGAGGCGGAGAAGAGGAGCGTCTCTCTTAATATAGGGACGTTACTTTCCATCTGCCCATTTCTTGGTTCGCAGGAGGGTTTTTGGAATACAACAGATGTGTCTTGTACACAACTACCTTTGAAAACATTGTCCTGGTGGTACGGGGTTTACCACACGTATTTCATACCCACCTGCAGAATTTCAGCGCTTAGATTTTGGTTCACCGCTTTTTTGCCCAATTTTTCATTATTTACATTCCCCATAGGAGAACCAATATATCCCAGCAGCTATTATGTTTAAATACAGAGAAAAAAGAGAAACACTACTAGGCCATATCTTTTGTAGTGAGGTTGAAAGCTCGGAACTAATAGATGAAAACCTAGAAAGCATTATGAGGAAACTGGAAAAGGTCCTAATTAAAGAGAATAAGATATGGTGGGAAGTCGTCACCCTTGAAAAATACCTGGCCCACGATATTATTCCTAAAGGTCTAATCATAGATAAACAAGCATCTTTTGAAATAGCGACCGAAAAATTTAAAGACGACTGGGACAAAATAACACATAGTTGTTCCATTCGCCTCATCACACTGATTGTTGAGGAACGCAAGAAACAATTAGTGGTATTAGATGAGGAAATTAAAAAATACAGGGAGCTTATCAACCCTTTCTCAGATCTCCCTGAGTATACTGAGTATGAAAAAAGGATTGAGGAAAATATCAGAAGACTTGCTAAACCAATGATAGACCGCAAACTTAGGAAATTCATTAGAGACAAAAAAGAGATCACTACCTCGGAAACATCCAATCCGATTTTATCATGTGACTGTAGGACACAAAAACCCATGGATAACATGAGATCTCCTGAAAATAAACCTAGGAAAACATATCAAAGAAAGATAAGAGGCAATATAGATTCCCAAAGATACCATAATGACCATACCCATAGTAATAAAGAAGTATATCAAGAATCCACCACTCCCAACAGGTGGAATCACCAAACAAATAGATTTGAAAATAATTATTCTCAATACAATCAATATAGGAGACCTGAAAAAAGAGGACATGAGCACTACAGACAGTCTGATAACGAAAGACAAAACAATAGGAAAAGAACAAGCCCCTATAGAATCCCCCAACATAGATACCACAGAGAAATCAAAAACGATCAAAAATGGGATTACCCAAAAAGACCATTTAAGAGACGCATTAATTTTAATGACCAGCCAGAATCGCCACTTAATACTCAAAATAGATATTCCCCGTTACAACGAGACTCCAATAGAACCCGTTTTTTAGAGAGGGGGACCGACCAACGCCATATAAAATAACAACATACAGAAATAAAGTACGAAGAGGTAAAAGAGGCGGCAACCCCATAAAAAGAAAAATTCACAACAACAAAAAAAGAAACAAAAAACGGAAGTGTATCATCAGTAACCCTACACAAACCAATGAGAAGAGTGATGACACAATACAAGAAGAAAACTCAATGAACAAAGTGAAAATTTTTAACCTTAGTAAATATGTTCTTTCTCCAGTAGAGGTCTCAGTACTCGAAAAAGGCCTCAAATACGCTCCTACGGCCAACCTTAATAAATTTGAGTGTTTTGTTGACGTACATAAATTTGTACGTAAACTTTGTCTCAAAAAATTCTTTTTGAATAAAAATGACACTGAAATAGAAACTGAAGAACCTGCTACCACCAGTCAATTTAAACCCAAGTCCATATTTTACCCAGCCCACATGAAGGGAAACTTCATCGAAACCTTCAGTGCCCTGGTAATAGAGGACATTAAGAAAGTCACAACAAAAAATACTCATTATAATTTAACAAAAAAAGAAAGACAATCTCTCAAGGAACTCAGCAAAAACAAAGAAATAATTGTCAAGCCAGCCGATAAAGGCGGTGGAGTGGTGGTTCTAGACAAAGAGTGGTACATAAATGAAGTCACCAAACACCTGGGAGATCAGGAAACTTACCTTAAAATCAGATCAGATCCCACCGCAAAGATACAGGAGAAAATTATCTTGTTACTGAATAAATATAAAAATCTAGAGATTATCAATGAAAAAGAATTCAAATTTCTCAATATACAAGAGCCAACAGTACCAGTGATATATTTACTTCCCAAAATCCATAAAAATCCATTATGTCCTCCCGGACGCCCTATAGTGTCTGGGATCAATTCAATTACTGCTAATTTATCAGAATTTACCGACCATTTTCTACAACCACTTGTACAAACCAATCGTTCCCACCTTAAAGATACCTGTAGTCTCCTGAACCTTCTACCTACAGTTCAGTGGGAAACCGGTTACTATCTTGTAACCGCAGATGTGAAATCTCTCTATTCCATTATCCGACACGATAAAGGGATTAGAGCCACCACAAAATATCTGGAAAGAAGTAACCTTGACCCCCACCTACAACAACTCCTCATTGAAAGCATTAACTTAATTCTTAATAACAACTACTTCATGTTTGAAGGAAATTATTATACTCAGAAGGTGGGGACCGCAATGGGTACCAGATTCGCTCCAAGCTATGCCAATATCTTCATGGGACTCTGGGAGGAGGAACATGTGTGGAGCGGGCATGGCTTTGGGGCGAATCTGGTATCCTGGTCACGCTATATAGACGATATTGTCTTTATATGGAAGGGGACCGAACCCGAACTGGAAGCTTTCTGTAAATATTTAAATCAGAACGATAATAATATTGAATTGACATTTAACATCAGTCAATCGAGTATTGACTTTCTGGACATTACTATTTATGATAACAACGGCCTCCTGGGCACTAAGACTTATACCAAACCTACAGACTGTTTATCATATATACAAAGAAATAGCTGCCACCACAACACCTGGCTCAACGCCATCCCGGGTGGACAATTTAAACGCCTGAGACGTAATTGTTCTGAGATATCTTCGTATAAACAACAGGCAGAAAAAATGGCAGAGAGATTTATCCAGAGTGGATATACCACAGAAACCATCTCCAGAACACAAAAAGAAACTGAAGAGATGGAAAGGAGAATCCTTCTGGAACCCAAATCTAAAGAAGCACCCACACAGGGGGATGGGGATTTCCAATGGGCATTTATAACTGGGTATAATGCCCAGCACAAAACCATCGAGAAGTCATTCAGGAGAAACTGGAAAATTCTTTTAAAAGATCCAGTCATAGGTACTCACCTCCCTAAAAAGCCGAAATTCATATACAAAAAGGCACCAAATATTAAAAATAAATTAGTGAGGAGCGCCTTAAACACAGTCAACCCCAATGGGAGAGTCCGAACAAAGGGCTTCCACAGGTGTGGATTGTGTAGAGGCTGCCAAACAATTAAAAGCAATGGGCAATCTAAAACTACCGATGTGACAATTAATGGAAATCTTTTCAAAATAGAAAATTTTATCACATGCAATACCCCCAATGTTGTGTACGCCATTGAGTGCGATTGTAATCTTTTTTACATAGGTCGCACATCAAGACCTTTGAAAACTCGAATTACAGAACATCTAAATAATATAAAGAAAGGTCTTGAATCACACAGTTTGTCCCACCATTTCAAAACAGTTCATAATTCCAACCCTAATCATATTGTCAGATTTTTGGGCATCAAAGAGATCAAAGATGACCCAAGAAAAAAGAATAAAGGATCACAATTGGCTAAAGAAGAAATGAAGTGTATTTTTAATTTGAACACACTACTTCCCAACGGTCTCAACAAAGACTTTGAAATTAAATGGTTTTTATAGCCTTTTTTCCATATTTTAAGTCTTTTTATCCTTGTACTTTTACTCCTGTATTTTACAAAAATCTTTGCAACATTCTTTTACGCTTTTATTTGCATTTTTAAAGTATTTTTCATGTGTTTTTATACATCCATATTGTAACATTGAATATATTCTAATATGTTCCCCCTCTCCTTTTTCCAAATGCCGATAAATTATTGCTGAGAGAAAGAGATTCTATATAAATGGCACCTCCAGCCCGTCTACACAGATGCCGCTAGAAATTCTGTCAAGGACGCAATGTAAAACAGACAGATTACCTCAAGATATCGGCAAAACGTCTGAACGGAAGTGTGGCAAAAAAGCAATACAAGATAGGACGGAAGTGGGGCTGATCCATCCATGACACCTTCGGCATGCACGTGATATCGGAAGGAACAACCGGAAGTGTGGCAAATACACCACACACAGTATAGGACGGAAGTGGGGCGGCTTTGACTATGACAACTTCCACCGCTCGGAACGGAGCTTTTTTGGCGCGAGTGCACGCGCCCATTTGATTGGACACGGACGTTCTTAAATAGGTAAAGGACATCATAGCAATACATCCTTGATAAAGACCGCAGCAGGCGGTAGAAACGCGTCGGATTGCTATTACCGTTTTGGGGACCTGACTACCAGGACTACCGAGGGTGTTTGGCTCGCCTGAAGTATAGGAGTTTCCGGGACTCCAATCCTCTATGCCTGTCTGAGAACTTTTTTTCATCAAAGTTCTCCACCTGTTCTGGTAACCTTTGAATCCCCATACACGGCCATTTTTTACTATTTCACGATAGTATTTGTACATGTTTTTATTTTGTTCTGTCTTATTAGTCTATTGTGTGTTCAAATAAATGAGATTTTATTACACTATATACGATTATATCCTATTTCCATATGGTATCCTGACACTCCATATATATGGAAGAAAGAGGGAGTGTGATATTATCCAGTAGATGACGATATAAGACCAATTCGGAGAAGAGGAGACGCCTATCCCTGATAAGGGAAGTAGGGTACCTCTTTGAACACGTTTAAGGTGTGGTACAGGGTGCACACTTTGTCCGGTATATGTATTCACACTGGTGAGGTTTATCCCATTTCCCCTGAGGCGGAGAAGAGGAGCGCTCTGGGTGATACAGGGACGTCACTTTCTATCCGTAGATCCAACTCTGGAAATCTGCTTATAGTCTGTGAGGCGGAGAAGAGGAGCGTCTCTCTTAATATAGGGACGTTACTTTCCATCTGCCCATTTCTTGGTTCGCAGGAGGGTTTTTGGAATACAACAGATGTGTCTTGTACACAACTACCTTTGAAAACAGTGTATCATTTGCTGTCTAAGTCATGTATCCCATATTTTCCATAGCAAGATACAAGCCGGTTTGAGTGTTTGGGGCACATTTTAGCTAAAATCATCCTACGGGGCCTAACTGCTTATGCTAAAGCCTGCCTATTTTGAATGGCGTAGTGGTCACTGCAACCTCCAAAAAAATCAGGACTTACTACCCCAATAACCTGCTAACTCACCCCTGAAATACTTACTTATTCACACTATTTTGTTCATTTGACTTGTTTCTAATTTGAAATGCCCATTTTTGTGGGGCCAGAAAGGTGCGTCTTTAAAAGGCGATTTCTACGATACCCCACTTTTGCGCGTTGGGCCGCGACTTTTTCCGGAAACGCCGAAAAACCGCAATTTTCAGGAGAAATGAGACGTACATCCTCCCCCTCTGCCGCCCACCCACCCAACTGACAGCCAGCCAGCAGACAAGCACAGAGAGTTCCGTGGGTCTGTCTGTGATGTCATAAAGGGCCTGCTGATCAATGGCCAGCTCTCTGATTGGCTGCTGTGTTTGATTGACAGATTGAATCTGGCAGCTGATTGGCTGTCTACCCTAAAGTGCATTACACACACCTGATGGTACCACTGGCTAAGACTCCACCTCAGCTCATTGATTAATTATAAATTTAGAACAAATGATGGATGAAAGCAGGCAGGCCGGCCGGCCATTTTTTTCACGCTCATTGGACTTGTTTAATGCAATGCACCTTTGTATATTCACATGCATTCGCTTCATGCTGTAACCACTGTGCATAAAAATTTGGAAACATGGCATACAGTGTATCATTTGCTGTCTAAGTCATGTTTCCCATATTTTCCATTGCAAGATACAAGCCGGTTTGAGTGTTTGGGGCACATTTTAGCTAAAATCATCCTACGGGGCCTAATTGCTTATGCTAAAGCCTGCCTATTTTGAATGGCGTAGTGGTCACTGCAACCTCCAAAAAAATCAGGACTTACTACCCCAATAACCTGCTAACTCACCCCTGAAATACTTACTTATTCACACTATTTTGTTCATTTGACTTGTTTCTAATTTGAAATGCCCATTTTTGTGGGGCCAGAAAGGTGCGTCTTTAAAAGGCGATTTCTACGATACCCCACTTTTGCGCGTCGGACCGCGACTTTTTCCGGAAACGCCGAAAAACCGCAATTTTCAGGAGAAACGAGACGTACATCCTCCCCCTCTGCCGCCCACCCACCCAACTGACAGCCAGCCAGCAGACAAGCACAGAGAGTTCAGTGGGTCTGTCTGTGATGTCATAAAGGGCCTGCTGATCAATGGCCAGCTCTCTGATTGGCTGCTGTGTTTGATTGACAGATTGAATCTGGCAGCTGATTGACTGTCTACCCTAAAGTGCATTACACACCCCTGATGGTACCACTGGCTAAGACTCCACCTCAGCTCATTGATTAATTATAAATTTAGAACAAATGATGGATGAAAGCAGGCAGGCCGGCCGGCCATTTTTTTCACGCTCATTGGACTTGTTTAATGCAATGCACCTTTGTATATTCACATGCATTCGCTTCATGCTGTAACCACTGTGCATAAAAATTTGGAAACATGGCATACAGTGTATCATTTGCTGTCTAAGTCATGTTTCCCATATTTTCCATTGCAAGATACAAGCCGGTTTGAGTGTTTGGGGCACATTTTAGCTAAAATCATCTTACGGGGCCTAACTGCTTATGCTAAAGCCTGCCTATTTTGAATGGCGTAGTGGTTACTGCAACCTCCAAAAAAATCAGGACTTACTACCCCAATAACCTGCTAACTCACCCCTGAAATACTTACTTATTCACACTATTTTGTTCATTTGACTTGTTTCTAATTTGAAATGCCCATTTTTGTGGGGCCAGAAAGGTGCGTCTTTAAAAGGCGATTTCTACGATACCCCACTTTTGCGCGTCGGACCGCGACTTTTTCCGGAAACGCCGAAAAACCGCAATTTTCAGGAGAAACGAGACGTACATCCTCCCCCTCTGCCGCCCACCCACCCAACTGACAGCCAGCCAGCAGACAAGCACAGAGAGTTCCGTGGGTCTGTCTGTGATGTCATAAAGGGCCTGCTGATCAATGGCCAGCTCTCTGATTGGCTGCTGTGTTTGATTGACAGATTGAATCTGGCAGCTGATTGGCTGTCTACCCTAAAGTGCATTACACACCCCTGATGGTACCACTGGCTAAGACTCCACCTCAGCTTATTGATTAATTATAAATTTAGAACAAATGATGGATGAAAGCAGGCAGGCCGGCCATTTTTTTCACGCTCATTGGACTTTTTTAATGCAATGCACCTTTGTATATTCACATGCATTCGCTTCATGCTGTAACCACTGTGCATAAAAATTTGGAAACATGGCATACAGTGTATCATTTGCTGTCTAAGTCATGTTTCCCATATTTTCCATTGCAAGATACAAGCCGGTTTGAGTGTTTGGGGCACATTTTAGCTAAAATCATCCTACGGGGCCTAACTGCTTATGCTAAAGCCTGCCTATTTTGAATGGCGTAGTGGTCACTGCAACCTCCAAAAAAATCAGGACTTACTACCCCAATAACCTGCTAACTCACCCCTGAAATACTTACTTATTCACACTATTTTGTTCATTTGACTTGTTTCTAATTTGAAATGCCCATTTTTGTGGGGCCAGAAAGGTGCGTCTTTAAAAGGCGATTTCTACGATACCCCACTTTTGCGCGTCGGGCCGCGACTTTTTCCGGAAACGCCGAAAAACCGCAATTTTCAGGAGAAACGAGACGTACATCCTCCCCCTCTGCCGCCCACCCACCCAACTGACAGCCAGCCAGCAGACAAGCACAGAGTTCCGTGGGTCTGTCTGTGATGTCATAAAGGGCCTGCTGATCAATGGCCAGCTCTCTGATTGGCTGCTGTGTTTGATTGACAGATTGAATCTGGCAGCTGATTGGCTGTCTACCCTAAAGTGCATTACACACCCCTGATGGTACCACTGGCTAAGACTCCACCTCAGCTCATTGATTAATTATAAATTTAGAACAAATGATGGATGAAAGCAGGCAGGCCGGCCATTTTTTTCACGCTCATTGGACTTGTTTAATGCAATGCACCTTTGAATATTCACATGCATTCGCTTCATGCTGTAACCACTGTGCATAAAAATTTGGAAACATGGCATACAGTGTATCATTTGCTGTCTAAGTCATGTTTCCCATATTTTCCATTGCAAGATACAAGCCGGTTTGAGTATTTGGGGCACATTTTAGCTAAAATCATCCTACGGGGCCTAACTGCTTATGCTAAAGCCGGCCTATTTTGAATGGCGTAGTGGTCACTGCAACCTCCAAAAAAATCAGGACTTACTACCCCAATAACCTGCTAACTCACCCCTGAAATACTTACTTATTCACACTATTTTGTTCATTTGACTTGTTTCTAATTTGAAATGCCCATTTTTGTGGGGCCAGAAAGGTGCGTCTTTAAAAGGCGATTTCTACGATACCCCACTTTTGCGCGTCGGACCGCGACTTTTTCCGGAAACGGCGAAAAACCGCAATTTTCAGGAGAAACGAGACGTACATCCTCCCCCTCTGCCGCCCACCCACCCAACTGACAGCCAGCCAGCAGACAAGCACAGAGAGTTCCGTGGGTCTGTCTGTGATGTCATAAAGGGCCTGCTGATCAATGGCCAGCTCTCTGATTGGCTGTTGTGTTTGATTGACAGATTGAATCTGGCAGCTGATTGGCTGTCTACCCTAAAGTGCATTACACACCCCTGATGGTACCACTGGCTAAGACTCCACCTCAGCTTATTGATTAATTATAAATTTAGAACAAATGATGGATGAAAGCAGGCAGGCCGGCCATTTTTTTCACGCTCATTGGACTTGTTTAATGCAATGCACCTGTGTATATTCACACGCATTCGCTTCATGCTGTAACCACTGTGCATAAAAATTTGGAAACATGGCATACAGTGTATCATTTGCTGTCTAAGTCATGTTTCCCATATTTTCCATTGCAAGATACAAGCCGGTTTA